>NC_043006.1:80908804-80953804 GCF_006345805.1 Octopus sinensis | reverse complement strand
CTCGTTCTCGTCTTCTCGCTGTACTTGGTTCTTTTCTCGATGCGCTTTCTCATATTCTTGTCTGATTTTCATCGTTCATATTAGTCGCACTTCGCTCGCTCTCGTCGTTGCTGTTGTAGCAAGTAATGACCTCATTGTTTACTCTGCGTTTTCACTTTGTCTGTGTTAACGTTCACCTCATTGCCGCAAATACATTTCCTGTTCTCGCTCTTTTGAGTTGGTCAGAGATGAAATTTAAAGTATTACACAATGACTACCAACATCATGAAGAAGCCGACGGTAGTAATTATAACCACCAAATCTCCAGCAAATAACACATTTTCTCTGAAAGAAAAGGGATGCAACATTGATGCATGATTGGGGGAAAACTATAAAATGCCTGTCTATATAGTTTATGTGATGTATATCATTCAACTATGGTAGTAGTTGAATAATATTCATAAGGCCGCAATGTGCTCACACGCAGAATTTTTCAGGTCTTGTCGCTAATTCTGTTCTAACCAAATTGAGAACTGTTACCATTTTTGAAGAGGACTGGTTCCTAGCTATATTTTGGCATAAGGAAAATTGAGATTTAATCCAGAAGGAAAAAGTTTTCATCAAAATTTGTAGCAAGGTTAAAGGAAACTAAGTAATGCCACCAATGAAGTTCAGATCTAAATAACGTTGTTATTTTAAAAGCAAATATATATTTATCTTAGCTTCAATGATAGAAGAAAGCATGAAAAACTTCATAGTTTTGCTCTCATGCAACAAAAGTTTGTATCAAAAAAGCTGTGAGGTAAAATATCATGAAAAAAAATATAAGCCAAAAATTGGATTTAAGTATAATTAACATTTTTATTTTAAAAACAAACTATATATTGTAAAGTATAGAAGCCATCTTATCATGGCTAACCACATTGGGGAGGGGGTTGTTACTGTAGCTTTATAGCCCCAAGAGATCTTCGTCTCTAGCTGGCTCTAAACACAATATCTGTGTCTTTGGAGTATTTGCAAAGGAGGCCATCCCTTCCTCGCATGCCTGAATGATACGCTCGAACTAGTTTCGGGATGGTTGTCCCTCGTCAACGGGCGGCAACCACCAGGTAGCGATGAAAGTGAAGGCTCCTTTGCAAATAGATATAAGCTTTTCTAATGGCGTCTGCCACTGATGTCGAAAAACGAACAGTAAGCATAATTAAATCTCAGAATGAGATTGAAACAGTAATCGCTCGATAATGTAAAGACGCCATTAGAAAAACATATCTATTTGCAAAGGAGCCTTCACTTTCATCGCTACCTGGTGGTTGCCGCCCGTTGACGAGGGACAAACATCCCGAAACTAGTTCGAGCGTATCACTCAGGCTTGCGAGGAAGGGATGGCCTCCCTTTGCAAATACTCCAAAGAAACAGATATTGTGTTTAGAGCCAGCTAGAGACGAAGATCTCTTGGGGCTATAAAGCTACAGTAACAACCCCCTCCCCAATGTGGTTAGCCATGATAAGATGGCTTCTATACTTTACATTATCGAACGATTACTCTTTCAATCTCATTCTGAGATTTAATTATGCAAACTATATATTATTAAACTTAACTTATGGAGCTCAATTCAAGGAAGTTCATGGTATCAATCTTATGCAATGAAGTTTTAAAAGAAAAAAGTTATGAGTATTTGTTTCTCAAATTTCTGTAGGGGACGTTTAATATGTCACCGGCGCCATTGAGGTAAGGAAAAAATTATCAACGACACCACTCATTGACACATCATATTTATTAGCATAATAGCATTCCCTGGAAAAAAACATAGATTACATGGAAAAATACAAGCAAGATAAATAATATTCTTAAGATTATAAAACTGGAAAATTACAGAAGTTATTACACTTGGAAAAGTTCAGAACAACTTCTTTTATCTGGTAAAGTAGAGAACAAGAAAAGTTTTACATAAAATATTGCAGCTAAGGATAAAATTTAAATATTAGAAATTATTTGATTTTAATTTACAGAGTAAAATTATAAATAAAAAAGGTACTAAAATACTTAACATAGCTAAAATTTTATGCAAAATAGAATAGTAAATATGGTAGACAAATTCATTATGTAAAAAATAAGTATTAGCTCAAGACTAAAAACTACTATTTTTTATAACCTATTTTCAAATTGCTAATAGTTAATTAATAATTTAAGGAATGAATTTTTTGAAAGTGCAAAAAATATTTTGAGTTATTTTTTTTTATTTCTAATAAAAGTAACAAGTAATAACAAATAGAAGTAACAACATATAATACATTTTTAGCTTAAATAAAAACTAATATTTTCTAGAGCTAAATATTTTACTTGAAATTTTATACTTAACTGCAATATTTTAAGTGAAAAATTTCTCGTTCTGTGCTTTACCAGATATAAGTTGTCCTGAACTTTTCCAAGTGTAATAACTTGTCCCGCAATTTCCCAGCTTTATAATCTTAAGAATATGATTTCTCTTGCTCGCCTTTTTCAATGTAATTCCAATATGGAAGGCTTATGATTTCATCTCCTCAATGACGAATATCCTGGACATTCTGACCTAATCCAATAACGCTTGTTCCGATATCGAAATCAGTTAACACAAACATTCATTGATTTGTGCGAAAGACAACTACACTAGAATGAAATTAAAATATTCAGTTGACACATTATAAGATCAAAGTACCAGAGCGTAAAACATTTATATTTTTTACTCATAGAACATCAATGACTTCAAATATCCAGTCTTAGAGAAATATCTGAATGAAATTTTCATATTAAGATAACATAGCTACTCTTAGACATCTCAATGTATCACGAGACAAAATCTTTCTACCTAACTTATCCTCTTCAGTGATGAATATTCCGGATATACTGAGTTAAGCTGAAAATTCTGTTCCAGTAGAGTAATATATAAACAAAAACCAGTATACAAATTGTGCAAAAGCTAGCGACGGCTGCAACATCTTTGACTATACAATTCGTGTGATTAAATATTACCTGCCTTTAAGCAACACTTCTAGCAGAATAACTACTACAATTATCATCACCACAAGTAATACTTTGCAAATGGATTTCAGTCGGTTTCAAAACGACAGTATACTCATCTATTTAGCATTTATGTGGATGAGAATTCCATGACACAAGTACTCATAACGTAATACTCCGTAAATGATTGTGTAACAAGGCTGGCGCTTAAAATGCACTTACAACCCATTCTAGAGGCTCACCAACGATATATGTCGATGTAATTTTACCAATAAGGCTAGGCTGACTCGAGGTATACTGTGATTTAAAATAAAAACACTCACCAAAGAGATTATACAATGGGTTTAAAACTGTGATTTCATGATTGCCAAGCGGACATCTTACCATTTGGCTATGCATACGTCCATATATCATTTAATATATCTTACTATATTGCCTAGGGCATAATGAAGTGATAACGTTGGTCTCCGAAGCAGGATTGATTAAAATTATCATCAACAAATGTGATTATTATTGTAAAGAAACCATTGTCTGCAGACATGCGTGGGTTTTAATATTATTTATCAAAAGAGAAAACGTCTGCGAGAAAATAGCTGTGGTAATGGTGTGTCTACAAGGTTTTCGTGGAAGCAAACATTAGGACAAAACATGAATGAGAATATATACTGCAAAGGAAATCGAATGGAAAAGAGAATAAAAACACTTTTGTGAAACGTGTCGGGATTATAGACACCATCGATAGAGTAGAAAATTTTGGAAGGGAGCGATGTGTGTGTGTGTGTGTGTGTGAGAGAGTGAGAGAGAAGGAAAGAGAGAGGGAGTGTGTGTGTGTGTGTGTGTGTGTGTGTAGAAGTACGTATATATGCATATGAAGAGGGTTAATATAGACAAAGGAGCTACGTTCAAAGGATAATGACGATGATGATGGTGGTGGAGGTGTTGGAAGTGGCGGCGGCGGTGGTGGTGGTGGTGGTGGTGGTGGTCGTCGTCGTCGTCGTCGTTGATGGCAGTGATAGTGTTGAGGAAGAGTAGGAGGAGAAAGTGAGGAAAGAAGAAACACAACAGCTGCTTCTACTACTACTACTACTACTACTACTATACTACTACTACTACTACAACTACTACTACTACTACGAATAATAATAATAATAATAATAATAACAATAACAATAACAATAATAATAATAATAATAATAATAATAATAATAATAATAGTAATAATAATACTGAGGCTGCTGCTGCTGCTTCTGCTGCTACTACAAAGGCAATGTTATCAAAAACAACAGCAACACTAACAGCAAGAAAATAGAAGGAGCAAAAAAGACAAAAAGCAAATAATGAAAGAAAACTGGGATACAAAATGTCTGAAAACTTGCCTCTTTCTCCCGTTCTCTCTTTCTCGCCAAATGTAAGTATTAAAGGTATTGAATAACACGGCTGTTTTCATACCACGTGATTCATGTTTTGTTTTGCTTTGGAGCAACGATTGTATTTCAGACTGTATTGATCGATAATTTCAATTCGACTGTCGCTTCAGAATTTATTAGACTTTAGAGATAATGAAGAAAAAGAAAGAAAGAAAGAAAAATATCAAGAATAAAGGTTGGTTTTCCTTTAAGCCTTATCTGGAGACAGAACATGAATAAATAAATAACTAAACAAATAAAGACATTAAGAACATAGTTTATATAGACAATTTAGATATGGTGGTGGTGGTGGTGGTGGTGATGATGATGACGATGATGAGGACAACAATGACTGCAAAAGCAATGAGGGCAACGACGGAGGTGACAACGACTAAGGCGACGACGCTGATGTTGAATAAGCCGTCCATGATGGTGAACATAAATATGTTCCTATACTCATAGGATAGTAGTGATGCTAAGGTTAAAGATGATGTATGTAATGATGATGATGATGATGATGATGGTGATGACGACGACGACACTGTTGCTGCTGGTGATATCGATAATAACGATCATGAAGACAATGATAAAAAATGATCATCTTCATAGTAGATGTGATGCTAAACGAGAAGTCCATGATGATAATGATGATGATGTAGATGATAATGATAATGTGTAGATGATGATGATGATGATGATGATGAGTAGGAGAAGGTGTGGTGGGTGGGGTGGGTGGAATGCGATGATGAAGGCAGCAATGTTGTTGATGATGGTGATGTTGATAAGAATAATGATGATGATGATGATGATGATGGCCACGAAGACGTTGCTGATGATGAAGATGGTCATTGTGGTAGTAGTAGTGACCGTGTTGGTGGTGATTATAACGATGATGATAATGATGATAGTCTTGGTAGTGAGAGTGGAGGCAATGAATGCGGTGGTGTTGGTGGTAGTGACGGCGATAGGGGTGATGGGAGTATGGAATGTGTCTATATCTGCGATTGAACATATAATGTGAATGTTACATATGGAGAAAAATCGAGAAGACTGTGTGTGAGAGAGGGAGAGAGAGATATAGAGAAAGAGAAAGAAAGAGAGAGAGAGAAAAGGGGGAGAGAGAGAAATCGAAATGAATAAATGAATAAATAAATAAGTATATAAATAGATCGAGAGATATATAAGAAACTGATTTGTTGAAGAATAGTATATATTGATACATGGACAGATTAATATATTTTTGGAAGGAAATTAGATATCCCCAAAATGGGAATTCTTGTACAAGAATTAGATGAATAAGACGAAGATGATGATTACAATACCGATAGTGATGATGAGAAGGAGAAGTAGAGGCAGAAGGAAGAGTACGGACATCATCTTCATTGTATATTCATCAATAAAAAAATCCACAGTTACATCAATAAAAGAAACACCGAAATCAATAATAGTAATAATAATGATAATAATAATGATGATAATAATAATAATAATAATAATAATAATAATAATAATAATAATGATGATAATAATTATAATAATAATACATTGTTTTGTCTTGGTATAAAAATTGGCCACGGCACATATTCTGCTTAATACCATAAATTTGCTTGACCTTAACTAGTTGAGCATGTCCCTTAGGGCATGATGATATCTCTGATTACGAGCAGAGGTAGTGGGGGAGCATCATAGCCATGTGCTGAGATGAATTCTTTGATGTTTGAATAATTCACCTCTGGAAGCATGGGTATTTCGTTCAACATTCTTAAACAACCCTTATTCAGGGTCCTTTTGAGCGGGATGGCCTACTCGACCTGAAGAAGTCCAACTGGGCACCACCTGCAAGATCATGCGATGTTTCTCTTGATATGAGAATACCATGTCGCGCACATATGGTTGTGATGCATGTGCCTTGTGTACCCTTATCAGACAAGTAATCATGGTGGGTATTCTTGGCTTCGTATATTTTACTCCAGTGTAACTTTGATGGCATGCACTGCTCTCTCATTCACACAATAATAATAATAATAATAATAATAATAATAATAATAATAATAATATAATAATAATAATAAAAACCAAATATAGGGCACTCTAGGTATAACAACAACATGAACTTCCAACCTGTTGTCTCTTGAGGTCTCTGGGTGAGACTTGGAGCCAACTTGTACAAATATAAAGCAAAAGTAAAACATAGAATAATATAATAATAATAATAATAATAATAATAATAATAATAATAATAATAATAAGGGACGTTTAAGATGTAAGAAGGAAAATAGGGACGTTTAAGATGTAAGAAGGAAAATAGGGACGTTTAAGATGTAAGAAGGAAAATAGGACGTTTAAGATGTAAGAAGGAAAATAGGACGTTTAAGATGTAAGAAGGAAAATACAGAGCTCCGAAATCTATCCACAAACATCGAAAACAAGGACACCCTATGGAGCCAAAGATTTACTAACAAAGAATTGGACTATATCCGAGTAAGTAATACTAATTGAAATTTATTACTATTTTCGAAACGAAATGCTGTATTTTGACTCGATATTATCTCCACCTCTAACACAACACATGTAAACATGCGTGAAACAACACGATCATCCCCGACCTCAAACACCATGTACAAAGGAACTACGAAGAAATTAAATGCCACCGATACTATTCAACCCAAGAATAACAATCGAGCGGTACGTACATTAAACCTACAACAAAAAATGTACGAAAAACTACACGTGCGAAATAATGTGACAACAGAAATAAACGGACCGGTACCCTACGAAAATGACGACCGTCAAAATAATGGGCGGACGTTGTACCTCATGTCCCGCAATTAAAACCCAAAAGACGTAAATGGACACGTGAGGAATACATTTCTATCTTACACGCATACTTCACAGCAATGCCTACCCACAAAATGAAAATACAAACAACACATACATATAAAATATGGAAGGAAAATAATAGAGATATAGACTTGGATACAGCAATGAACCCTAATAAATTAGCTAACGTACGAAGATACATTCTCAAGCCAAAAAAATATCAGAAAAGAAATAGAACATTTAAAAGAAAAAATACACCAGGAAAATGTAGATAGAAGCCACACAACAATGCCCAATAATATAAACACTGAAACTGTAAAACACGAAGACAAACGCAACATTCCAACAAACACGATGTAAACAACGAAGGGGAGCCTAATGATTATGATAATAAAAAAAATAAAATAATCAAAGAACTGAAAACCACAGAGCTCAAAATGGACCACCGACCATACCTCCCAAGAATCAAAATAAACGAAATAACAACACCAATTATAAAACAACATAAACCTAGCCGTCACTGAACTAGCCACTGAAACAAAAAAAAAGTGATATCACTGAACTAAATGACCTGATATACGCAGCAGCCACTGCAGCCACAAAAGAAGCTGGATACTCACCCAAACCCGCCCAAACAGGAGTACCACCACCCAGACAAACCCTGTGGATAAATAACATCCAAAACAAAATAAAAAAAATTAGAGAAGACCTGTCGATCTTAATGAAATCAGCAAACAAGCAACGCTACTGAGCAACAAAAAGAACAAAAATGCTCCGCAAATATAACATCACAGAAAAAGATTTGCCGGAGATAAAAGAAAAGCTGAAGCAAGATATCCTTGCCAAAGCTCAAAGGATCCGCCGGTACGAGAAACGCCAACGCTTCTTTGAACAGAACAAAAAGTTCAACTCCGACCCCAAAGTTCTACCAAGAACTGGGCAAAATAAAATAGAAGTCACTGCAGCACCAACGGCAGAAGAATTGGAAGAATTCTGAGAGAATATGGTCGGCGAACGAACAGCCAAAAAAAAAGGAGTATGAAAATAACAAACTCGGCATCTGAACAACTTTGGACCCCCATAAGAACTGAAGAGGTCACCCAAGCACTGCAAAAAACTAAGCAACTAGAAGGCACCTGGGCATGACAAGATCCCCAACTTCTGGTTGAAATATCTAACAGGAATGCACAAAAAGCTGGCTGAAAACTTTAACAGCATACTAGCAGAGCCAGAGACAATGCCTGAATGGCTCACGAAGGGGAAAGCCATCTTAATTCCCAAATCAAATGAAACAACAAAACCAGAAAACTACAGACCAATAACCTGCCTCCCTACTATGTTCAAGGCATTTACTGCAGTGATATCGCAAAGGCTGAACAAGCACCTGGACGAAAACAAACTGTTCCAGAAGAGCAGAAAGGATGCCGCAAGGGCTCATATGGCTGTAAAGATCAACTAATGATTAATAAAGCCGTAACTGAAGACAGCCACAGAAAGAAGAAAGGTCTCAGTATGGCCTGGATTGACTACAAAAGGCGTTTGATAGCATCCCCCACACATGGATCCTCGAAACACTAGCCATTAACAAAGTAGCACCAACAATCATAAAATAATCATAGAGCACTCTATGAATAAATGGCAAACAGTCCTACACCTCCAAACAAAAGAGGGACTCATGAAAACCAAAGACATCCCCATTAGAAGAGGAATATTCCAGGGAGACACGCTCTCTCCACTCCTTTTCTGCTTGGCACTGTCACCTCTATCTGATATGCTAAATAGAACTGGAGGCGGATATAAATGTTACGGCAAACGATCAGCCACCTTTTATATATGGATGACCTAAAACTATACGCTGCAAATGACAAACAGCTGGAAACACTATTAAAGACAGTTCATGGATTTACCAAAGAAATTATATGAAATTTGGATTAGAAAAATGCGCCAAAGTAACCATGAAAAGAGGAAAACTAGTTAAGAGTAACAACATCACACTAGATAAAACCAATGAAATAAAAGAATTAGACCAAAGCCAAACTTACAAATACTTAGGAATCCATGAACTAGATAAGACACAACACACACACAAATGAAAGAGAAAATAAACAAAGAATATTATAGACGAGTTAGATCAATACTAAAAACAGAGCTCAATGCTAAAACAAGATAATAGGTATCAACACTTTAGCTGTCCCAGTTATAAGTTACAGCTACAATATCCTTAACTGGACACGAAATGAACTGTCCAAAATAGATAGGAAAACAAGAAAATACTGACAGGATCTAGGATGCATCACCACAAATCTGACATAGAAAGACTATATATACAACGTATAGAAGGTGGTAGAGGCCTTATACAGCTGGAAAACTACTATAAAATAACCACCATAGGACTGCAAAAATACCTACTTCAGAAGGAAGGAAAACTGATCCAGATAGCAGCAAAACACGAGCAAAACAAAAAACTGTTCTCAGTATTTAAGGAAGTTGACAATACAAACAAGAAATCATACCACCTGATAAATATGAAGAAGAAGAAGAAGAGAAGAAGAAGAAGAAGAAAGAAGAAGAAAAGAAAAAGAAGAAGAAAAGAAGAAGAAGAAGAAACAACAAAAGCTATAAAATTGAAATCCAACTAAAAATAGAACAGCAACGAGCCATGATAAAACGATGGCAAGAAAAGCCCCTTCATGGTAAATACTGCACTAAACTAAACGCTAAAGAAATAGACAAAGAAAAATCCCAGCAATGGTTGAGAAGCTCAGGACTCAAAGCAGAAACAGAGGGATTTTTAATTGCAGCACAAGACCAAAGCCTCCCCACCAGAAATTACCAAAAACATGTAATGAAAAGAAATATTACAAGTAACTGCAGAATATGTGGTGATGGACAAGAAACAATAAATCATATTATCTCTAGCTGCCCAGTCCTGGCTAAGAAGGAATATATTCACAGACATGACAGGTTGGAACCTACATACATTGGAAGCTATGCCAACCTTATGGAATAACAACAGAAAAAATGGTATAGGCACACACCAGAAAAGGTCACAGAAAACGAGAAAGCAACCATACTCTGGGATATGCCGATACACACAGATAGAGAAATTAAGGCCAACAGACCAGATATAGTTGTCAGAGATCATGAAGGAAAAAAATGCTTTCTAATTGATGTATCAATAGCGGCAGATGACAACGTGTCTCTAAAAGAAATGGAGAAACTCTCAAAATACAAAGACCTGGAATAGAGGTAACTAGAATGTGGAACCTGAAAACAGAAACAATTCCTATCATAGTAGGTGCATTAGGCATGATAAAAAAATATTCAGACAAATACATAACAAAAACACCAGGACTTACAACACATATAACATACAGAAAATTGCACTACTAGGCACTGCACACATCCTACCTAGCACACACTCCATCATCAATACCCATGAGAGCATCACAACAAATCACAGCACATACCCAAGGCACACAGCTGCGCTCGGTAGTGAAGTGAAAGCACGCTATAAAATAAAACTACTGAATATAATAATAATATAATAATAATAATAATAATAATAATAATAATAATAATAATAATAGTATATAATAATAATAATATAATAATGTAATAATAACAATAATATAATAATAATAATAATAATAATAATATAGTAGTAGTAATAATAATAATAATAATAATAATAATGATAATAATAATAATAATTATCATTATTATTATTATTATTATTATTATTATTATTATTATTATCATTATTATTATTATTATTATTATTATTATTATCATATTATTATTATTATTATTATTATTATTATTATTATATGCCACTACCAAACAAACACTGTGGATAAATAATATCCAGAAAAAATAGAAAATCCTTAACGAAAGTTGTAGACAATCAACACTTAATAACCAACAAGAAGAGAACCAAAATACTGTGTAAATACAAAATTACAGAAAAAGGTTTACCTGAGGTAAAAGAACATCTAAAGCAAGATATCCTTGCCAAAGCACAAAGAATACGTCGGTGTGAGAAACGCCAACGTTTCTTTTAACAGAACAAACAGTTCAACTCCAACCCCAAAAGAATCAAACAAAAACACATGGAATGTGTAATATATTTTATGATTATTAGTGCTACCAATAATCATAAAATATATAACAGATTGCACGAATAAATGGCAGACAGTGCTACAGCTCCAAAAAAGAAAAACGAGGGTTCATAAAAACCATAGCCATCCCCAATAATCGTATTAATTCCTTTCTATAGAAAATATAATATATAATATTATATAATATATAATATATTATATATAGAAAAAGAGTGACACTCACTCGCTTATCTTGCAACAAGCAAAGTATCTAGTTAGAAAATCGCTATAAGAGACTGTTACTTATATTGCGAGCTGGAACGAACTACTGCTATCTCTAGCGGGCAGGCATCCATCACTAGGGATGGGTGAAAATACCCCGAAACCGGCCTGTCCAGTGGTCCTGTCAGGTAGCTAGAAGTTGTTGGGGGGTTCGTTCCCCTGCCTGCAAAGTAATATCGAGAAGAGATTACATCGATAAACTGCCAGAGGAGGCGTCCCCTCGGAGTTAAAATATGATCGTAACGTCGGTTTGTACGGTGCAGCCATGTCAAAGTGGCGGAAAACATTACTATTCAGTACAGTTACTACTTATATATCTTATAGAAATTTTCTAATTATATATGTATATATATATATATGTATATATATACATATGTATTTTTTTTCTCTCCTTGTTTCTCTACTTGTTTCTTTTCTGTGTATCTTTCTGTCGAAAGCGTAGGCTCGAAACGTAAAAGACTTGTTTTATTTCTATTCCTGAGCGCCATACTAATACATTATTTGTTTGTACTCCACCTGCCTTCGTCTTTTGTTTATTTTCGTAAACCTTCCCGTTATATATATATATTATATATATATATATATATATAATATATATATATATACAGGGTGTTCCCCAAAATGTATACACATAGTGGTTCGGCAAAAGACAACGATGGAATAAGTACTAGCCTTACAAAGAATAACAAATTTACAATTATTTAAGGTGTGTATACATTTTTTTGGGACACCCTGTATATATATATATATATATATATATGTGTGTGTGTGTGTGTGTGTGTCTATGTATGTATGTATGTACGTATGTATGATGTATGTACGTATGTATGATGTATGTATGTTGTATGTATGTATGTATGTACGTTAACTTTTATTTTAATGTCGAACCGGTATAAAGAGAATTTTACATAAAATGGAAGGATGAGTTAATACGTTTTGTTGAGTACATATAAAACCATAGTGCAGAGTTTGTGGACTTGGTTTTTCTATTATGCTGCTGGCGTGAGTATTAGTAATGACATTTATTATAGCATACTATTTGGCATGTATGGATACACAAATGTGTGTGTGTGTGTTGGTGTGTGTGGGGTGGGGGGTTATGAAAATGTTTGTACCTGTACTCATATAAAAGAAAATACAGACATTTTTGTCAGTAGCCCACTAAATTTTCGCAGTCGAGTATTATAGTATTATTAAGTATAGAATTACCAGAAATTACAAATATAACCGTACAGTTATTTGATTGAATCCGCCCCCGGAGTATTATGTTACGTTTTATTTTCTTTATTGAAACCAATGAAAGAGTAAGTGCTTCACAGGATTGTTTCCAAAAACTGTGAATCATCGTTGAACAAAATTACATGTTCCCAACGTAATAGCAAAAATATATTTTTGCAAATCAGTAATTGTTTTACAACAGCGACGTTGGTTTTATAAAGAGACCTTCAGGATACGTGACATGGTTTGTAAGGGTTATTATAAGAAAATATGACACCAGCTTGCTAAGAGTAAGTATTATGTCGTTATTATATGAACATGCAAAATGTCTTACTTTGATTTGATATTCACTATTTAACTGCGAAAATCAACATGTAACTGGTCGAATATAAGCGTTGCTGTCAAACTAGGTTGTCTTCTGTGTCCTGTATATTTCAAAGAGGGCAATGACCCAGCGGTTAGGGCAGCGGACTCGCGGTCGTGGGATCGCGGTTTCGATTCCCAGACCGGGCGTTGTGAGTGTTATTGAGCGAAAACCTAAAGCTCCACGAGGCTACGGCAGGGATGTGGTGATCCCCTGTACTCTTTCACCACAACTTACTCTACTCTTTCTCCGTTTCTGTTGTACCTGTATTTCAAAGGGCCGGCCTTGTCACTCTCTGTGTCACACGCTGAATATCCCCGAGAACTACGTTAAGGGTACACGTGTCTGTGGAGTGCTCAGCCACTTACACGTTAATTTCACGAGCAGGCTGTTCCGCTGATCGGATCAACCGGAACCCTCGTCGTCGTAACCGACGGAGTGCTTCCATAGTATATTTCAAAGAGGTTAGAGAATAAATAATTATCAGAAACCCTATAGTTACTTGACAGAAAGTTGAAATTGAGATGTAGAAAAGTCAAACACTTCCTGTTTTCTTTGTAGATACAATGATTTTAAGAGAAATAATGATTGATAACTTAAAGATATAACTGGAAGCAGTCTTGGTATATATGCTAGAATCTATGTAATGGAAAGCAGGCGACGGAAAATAGGAAAATGATGGCAACACTTCACAGATATCAACGAATCCACTTGAAATAGTACGAAAGACATTCAGATATTTTGATGGATCCTGTTGAATATTTTGGTAGCATAATATCGAAATAAGTGAGATCAAAGAAAGCATAAGATTGCTGTAACCACAGCGACTTCTGCAAAAGGTACACGGCGTTTGAAAAAAAAATTGATTACAATTTCAAGAAACATACATAATTCAAGAGGAATCGTAATTTCAAAAGGCCAAAAGACTAATTCCTGGACCTTAGTCATGAAATTGAGAACACTATCAGGAACATTGAAGTGTTAGAATGTAATGTTAAGAAGGCGGCGACCTGGTAGAATCGTTAGCACGACGGGCGAAATGCTTTGCGGTATTTCATCTGCCGCTACGTTCTGAGTTCAAATTCCGCCGTGGTCGACTTTGCTTTTCATCCTTTCGGAGTCGATTAAATAAGTATCAGATATGCACTGGGGTAGATATAATCGACTTAATTCGTTTGTCTGTCCTTGTTTGTTCTCTGTGTTTAGCCCCTTGTGGGTAGTAAAGAAATAGGTGTTTCGCCTGTCTTTACATTCTGAGTTCAAATTCCACCGAGATCGACTTCGCCATTCATCCTTTCGGGGTCAATAAATTAAGTATCAGTTGCGTACTGGGGCCGATCTAATCGACTGGCTCCCTCCCCAAAACTTTCGAGCCTTGTGCCTAGAGAAGAAAAGAATGTAATGTTATGTAAAAACTACTACTTTTTCGTCTCATACATAAGATCAAGATAACTAGAACGCGAAGAAATTGTAGGGCTGAAAACCGACCAAGAAACTTTTTCTGACAATTGTTTAAAAGACAGAAATATAAAGATGACACCAGTAAACTCAAGAAAAGATTTTCCGAATGTGAAATATAATGCTGAAATACGTATAGTAAAAACCAACACAGAAAGGAAGAGTAATATAAAACGTATTGAGAAACATGAAGCTGGCTGATGAGAGCAACAAATGTTGAAAGGTGATTGCAACCTGTACTTTGCACCGTCTACAGCCTGGGTTATGGATTTTGATTGTTCCGTGTACACACACACACACACAGATGATAGATAGATAGATAGATAGATAGATAGATAGATAGATAGATAGATAGATAGATAGATAGATAGATAGATAGATGCACATACATATATACGATAGACAGAGGTTATTATTATTATTATTATTGTTATTATTATTATTATTATTATTATTATTATTATTATTATTATTATTATTATTATTACCTCTGCCTTAGCGAAGGCGGAGGTATTGTTTCAGTAGTGTTTGTTTGTTTGTTTGTACGTGGACAAGATATCTCAAGAACCACTGGATGGATTCGGTTTAAACTTTCAGCGTTGTTTGCCTCGTGACTGGCACGAACTGATTAACTTTTGGGATCGATCCTGTACAGGACAAGGATCTGGATTATTTTTCCGTTTTTTTTTTAACTTTTGAGAGCGGTCGGGTTCATTTTTAGTATTGTCGTTTATGAAAGCAGTGGAGTTTATTTCAGACTAGCAGTATCGCCCGGCGTTGCTCGGGTTTGTAAGGGAAATAACTATAAAGCATTTTTAGAGAGTTATAGCCAAAAAATAGCAAAAAAATGGAAAAAAATGATGGTAAATTTTTTTTGAGAGTGAAAAAAGGTGGAGTTGCGTCCCCTAGACAGTTGCTGTTTGTGTTTCTAATTCTCGACCCCATGTCGAATTTATCGATTTTTTTTCAGAACTGGGGGAACTTTTCAAAATTTTCGCTGCGTTAGTTTTGAATTATGACATTGGGCTATGTGTGTGTCAAGTTTCATCAGAATCGGTTGAAAGCCATGGTCAGGGTGAGGGTACAAGCAAACAGACACACAGAAACACGCACAGACAAACTGCCGTTTATATAGAGAGATATTCTCATTTTAAAAGTCATCGCTGGCTAATCGTTGAGAGGACGTTGGTGTTGCCTTGGCAGAGGTTTGGGTTCTCTGAGTGCTTTTTATCACTGGTTTTTCCTGGAAGTCCCGGAGTTTTGCATGCTCAACGGGCTTGCTACCTGGCTACCTGCAGCCTACGATACTATGCTATCCGTTCTTTTCAGCTAATACTTTCCTGACTATTCTGACCGTACCAAGGAAGAAAATATATATATAAACAGTTCTGCTGGATACTCTATTCCTATTTCCTTTATATTCCTCTTGATGCCTTCCTTCTGATACTGTACCCAAGTATCCAGCAATAATTGGCACTCTCTTCACCTTCTTCATTTTCCATAGCTGGGCCATTTTGTACTTAAGAGGGTTTTATTCATCTATTTATTCGCATTCCTTCTTGACTATTCCTGTGTCAAAGGGGCATGCAACATCAACTATACAGCACATATGGTGCAAATTGTTGACCAGCACTAGGTCCGGTCTGTTATGCTCTAACACCTTAACTGTTTGGATTGGTAAATCCCAGAGGATATTGCTAGTTTCCGACTCCACCACTCTCTACGGTTTGTGCTCATACCATTTCTTGCCTCTCTCTAGCTCCTACTTTTCGCACAGTTTCCAACGTAGCACTTTCACTACCTGATCGTGTCGCCAAAATTTGTAGTGGTTTTGGACAAGTATAGGGAATTCGTTCATGATATAGGCAATGGTTACATCTACTCTATTATAGATACAGCACAGCGGAGACACTTGCTCATTCTTAAGGTTGACCCTCCAGTTCATGGCCAAAACTGCGTCTTACTCTGCCAGTATAGTGCGCTGGGTCTTTTTTTATCATGTGCTTTCCTTGCTCTACCGAGTGCGCCTTGGATATGTGCTCTGTGTTGTTGTGATTCTCATACTTTTACTGTATTGAAAGTGTTTTAAGTAGGATGTGTGCGGTGCTTAGCAGTGCTATTTTCTGTATGTTATATGTACTTGTAATTCCTGCTGTTTCTGTTGTGTATTTGTCTGAATATTTTTTTATCATACCTAATGTGCCTACTATGATAGGAGTTTTTTCTGTTTTTAGACTCCATTCTCCTCCTCCTCCTCCTCCTCCTTCTTTTTCTTCTTCTTCTTCTTCTTCTTCTTCTTCTTCTTCTTCTTCTTCTTCTCCTTCTTCTCCTCCTTCTTCTTCTTATCATCATCATCATCATCATCATCATCATCATCATCATCATCATCATTATTATTATTATTATTATTATTATTATTAGTAGTAGTAGTAGTAGTAGTAGTAGTAGTAGTAGTAGTAGTAGTAGTAGTAGTAGTAGTAGTAGTAGTAGTATTTAAAACAGTTTGATTTGGCTCCATGTGATTTAAAGCTTCGTAGGAGTCTTACAGAAACCTACCTCGTTCAGGCTTAGATTACTAAATGAATAGACACAGAAAGTCCAAGATTGCTACCGGAAAACGGGCTGCTATTGACCAATGCGGATCACCTGGTGTTGTCAGCACAAAATCTACCATTCAGCGACAGCAATTCCGTTAGAAAAGGAAATCGGACTGCATGGCTGGGCAGGAAGCTGGTGGCGTCTTAGTGTCTGGAGGCTGGCTGAAACAAGGCCGGCGAATGTGTGTGAGTGCGTGTGTAAATCTGGAAAATCATATATGGGAACGTGTGTGTGTGTGTGTGTGTCTGTGTGCGTGTGTGTGTGCGTGTGTGTGGGCATGTGTGTATTCGTGTGTGTATGTACATTTTTGCGTTTGTATATAAACGCATGAGTGTATGTGTTTGTCTGAGAGAACATATGCATGGGGTTTTGGCTGGTTTGTATGATTACATATACACATACTTATATATATTTCTTTCTCTCATTCTATCTCCCTCACACACACACACACACACACACACACACCTATATATTTATATATATATATGTGTGTGTGTGTGTGTGTGTGTATGTGTTTGTGTTAATCAAAGGACATACTGAGTATGTTTACCTGCTGGAAATAACAGTCAAAACTTTTATTTCATTGTTATTTCCAGCAGGTAGACATGGCCAGTATGTCCTTTGATTAATATAAATGTTAATACTTCAGCTTATTTAATGCTTTTTAGGGCCTGCAATCACCTATATTATTTATTCTGTTATTATCAATTTAATTATTTTATCCTAGATAATAATAGAGTTGATGGTATATTCGCAAATATTTTCTGCTGAATAAAATGTTCCGTATTGGAATTATATATATATATATATATATATATATATATATATATATATATATATATATTATATATATATATATATATATATATATATATATATATATATGTACATATATATAAAGTAGGATAACATTTTTTTCGAAATAAATTTATCAATGGCCAGCATATTAAAAAATACCTTTAAAGGTTAAATTTATAAACAATTCATAAATAAGAGCAAACGAAAAAATTTCTAATGCCAAATATGCCGAAAAATTGGAATATTGTCCATTAACCATATAATGTTTTCACAATACGCACGCTACTCGAAAAAAGGTCGACAGAAATTTCTAAAAAATTCCATTATTACCATATCGGACCGATTTCAGGGTTAGCTCAGAAGAGCCCTCCCTTCGTCAGTGATAAATGTGGCAAAAGAAATACATGAGATACTTACTCATACCCATGGAAGAAGCAAACACTAATTTGTGGGGCCAGTTTGCTGTCTGCATAGGCAATAGTGGTTGGAACCCTGATCTGTGTTGAGGCGTAACCATGGTTACGATGATATATTTCTAGTGTTGGCAAACATTGGTTTGAAGTTCACCAGAAGGGAGTACCTCTGGTGGCAGCAATAAAAAAGTTCATATTTCCTGATGATATATACCCGCAGTTGCCAGCTATGCCTTTGTGAAAGATTGCACATCCTAGATCAACTTGCAATATATATCAACAGCAAATATGACCTATCCTATTGCTGTTTACACAGAAATGCAAGAATGTATATACTTACGCTCACACACCCCTACATGCATCACAAATTTGCTCGCGCACGCCGCGTTGTGGCAAGTACTAATGCACACATCTTCGCACGCACCCCACACACATACATACACATACGGGGACAATTGCACACCCACATACACGTATACATACATCTGGCATACACACACACACAAACACACGTACAGATTCACCAGCCTTGCATTTGGCAGCGCTCAGACACTTAAAAATCAACAGCTTCCTGTCCTCACGCAGTCCAAGAAATTTCCCTTTCTAACAATACTGCGGTCTTTTAATAGTCGGTATGGCTCTGGGCACACTATGTAGCGCGCGTTCCCCGCGTTGGTCAAACAGCCCATTATATCGCAGCTATCTTGGCTTTCCTTCGTCACTTCATTCGGTAATCTCAGCCTGAACGAGCTATGCCTCTGTAAGATGCCTAGGAAACACCAAGTCACTTGGAGCAGAGTCAAACTTCTTTAAATAATAGCTCACACGCTCGTGTCTAACTATCTATATTTGTATATATATATATATATATAATGGTGTACATTTAAACACAAGAGAAAACTGCATTCAACAGACAGTTTTTACACTCTAGAAGAAGTAGTCAAAACGACCAAAACCACATGTAAGAGCAATCTTCAAAATGAATGAAAAATAAAAACGTTTACCTTGTTGTCTTAATCCGGTCAGATCTAGGTTTCAAAATATTTTTAGCAAATAAAAAAATTGCTAGGCGAATTTCTCATCAGTGACCACGTCGTAACACTTACATATAATTAAGAGACGAATAACACGTGTCTCATCGTTATACATTATGATTTTTCAAATTCACCGCGCAAGCGCAGTTTCAGCCGACTGAGAGAACATATGTGGGTGCATGCATGGGTTTTGGCTGGTTTGTATGATTACATATACACATACATATATATTTCTCTCTCTCATTCTATGTAGTGAAATTTCTAAAAAAAATTCCCTACTCTATATTTTACATACACACACACACATACACACATACACACACACACCACACACACACACACACACACAACACACACACAAACACACGTACAGATTCACCAGCCTTGCATTTGGCAGCGCTCAGACACTTAAAAATCAACAGCTTCCTGTCCTCACGCAGTCCAAGAAATTTCCCTTTCTAACAATACTGCGGTCTTTTAATAGTCGGTATGGCTCTGGGCACACTATGTAGCGCGCGTTCCCCGCGTTGGTCAAACAGCCCATTATATCGCAGCTATCTTGGCTTTCCTTCGTCACTTCATTCGGTAATCTCAGCCTGAACGAGCTATGCCTCTGTAAGATGCCTAGGAAACACCAAGTCGCTTGGAGCAGAGTCAAACTTCTTTAAATAATAGCTCACACGCTCGTGTCTAACTATCTATATTTGTATATATATATATATATATAATATATATATATATATATATATATAATATATATATATATAATGGTGTACATTTAAACACAAGAGAAAACTGCATTCAACAGACAGTTTTTACACTCTAGAAGAAGTAGTCAAAACGACCAAAACCACATGTGAGAGCAATCTTCAAAATGAATGAAAAATAAAAACGTTTACCTTGTTGTCTTAATCCGGTCAGATCTAGGTTTCAAAATATTTTTAGCAAATAAAAAAATTTGCTAGGCGAATTTCTCATCAGTGACCACGTCGTAACACTTACATATAATTAAGAGACGAATAACACGTGTCTCATCGTTATACATTATGATTTTTCAAATTCACCGCGCAAGCGCAGTTTCAGCCGACTGAGAGAACATATGTGGGTGCATGCATGGGTTTTGGCTGGTTTGTATGATTACATATACACATACATATATATTTCTCTCTCTCATTCTATGTAGTGAAATTTCTAAAAAAAATTCCCTACTCTATATTTTACATACACACACACACATACACACATACACACACACACACACACACACACACACATATATACATACATTTATCTATATAGATAGATAGATGGAGAGAAAAAGGGAGGGAGGGAAGGAAAGAGAGAGAGATGGAGCAGGTGTATATGTTGGTAGATAAGATGGTATGCATATGAAAAATTCGTTTATAAACGTTTTAACAATCACCAAGTTATTTTTATATTGCACCCGAAACTAATAATTGCAAACATAAGTCTACTTCGTCCGAATGATGCACATGTGTCTGTGTGTGTGCGTATATATATATATATATATATATAGTGAGGGCGCCGTGGCTAGTGGGGGCATTCGGCTCATGATCGTAAGGTTGTGAGTTCGATTCCCGGCGACGCGTTGTGTCCTTGAGCAAGACACTTTATTTCACGTTTTGCTCCAGTCCACTCAGCTGGCAAAAATGAGTTGTACTTGTTTCAAAGGGTCATTTGTCACTCTCTGTGTCACGCTGATTATCCCCCGAGAACTACGTTAGGGTACACGTGTCTGTGGATGCTCAGCCATTTGCACGTTAATTTCACGAGCAAGCTGTTCCGTTGATCGTATCAGCTGGGACCCTCGTCGTCGTAACCGGCGGAGTCTTTAAGATATATATATATATATGTGTGTGTGTGTGTGTGTGTGTGTGTGGTGTGTGTGTGTATGTGTGTGTATGTGTGTGTGTGTGTGTGTGTATGCGTGTGTGCCCGTGTGTGTTTGTTTGTGTGTGCACGCGCGTGCGTTGTCGTATTTGTATGTTCGTCCATGTTTTCTCCTGTTCCATTCTGAACTTTATTCCGAATGGAATATTCCACATTGTTCTGTAATATAACGTGCATTTACAAACCTCCAAGCATATCATCACTGCTTCAATTTTGCTTCTATTATTAACTAGAGACTCACAATTTACATTTTGATGACTATAAATATTTACCTAATTAACAAGTTATGTTTTCGTTCATGTTCTATTATCGTTAATTGTATTGCAGCATTTTCTGAGTTCCCTGTAAGTTACGATCAAGCCGATTCTCTATTGGTTTGAAACGAGAGAATCAATATTTCTCTTTGCACTGATTCAAGGTAATTACATTGAACACTAATTTCTAAAACATCTCTCTAATAGTATTATGTCACAAGAGTACAATGTTTGAGGAATTCTCGAAAGTTATATTCTGGTTGAAATGAAATTTTACGAAATACATAATTGCAATAAACTTTACACGAGAGAAAATATTAAAATTTTTTTTTAACGTATGCGAAATAAAAATTACTATTAACACTTAACATAAATTGTTATTGTAACCGAAACTTTATAGTTGTACTTTAGTTGGATGTACAAACTCCTTACATCAATTTCATAAATGGTGAGAAAGCAATTTTCCTGAAGATAGAATGAAAATGCATTAGATGTCAAATATGCACAATATAAATATGATTTAAAGAGAACTGGTGGCTTTTGTTGATTTGAATTATCAACAAATTCTCTTCCAATTTCCTGCTTTTATTAGAACATCATGTACAAATATGATGATTATTCCGCCTTTTTTTCCCTGGGAAAAGCTGCCGTTAGGTTTTCCAATGACCGACTCAGCTATTTCAGTTCGGATAATAAGATGTCACCAACGAAATAATAAGATGTCACCAACGAATCTATCAAATCGTTCAATATATGAAATTAAATTTGTACACTCATTACACTTATGTGCGTGAGTGTCTGTGTGTATGTGTATATATATCAGTGTTTGTGCGTGTGTGTTTGTTGTCGACATCATAAGAATTCATTAACTTTCGACAAAGCGTGAAATAAGGGATTTTGAAATCGGAATTTGAAGCACGTCAAATCAAGATGGAAAACCCCTCGGTATCATTTGGACCTAAAAAGGTGAAGGCTGCCGACGCGCATTTCTGTACTTTCAAATCCAATTCTATAAATACCTGTATAATATATATATATATATATATATATATATATATATATATATTATATATATATATATATATATATATATATATATATATATATATATATGTATGTATAATTTTGAATTAAGTATTAAGGTTTAGAAAGGGGGCATTAAAAATGCAGTACCCAAAACTTGTTTCAGGGTGAGTCACAAGTAGTGCGCCTGCAGAGCACGTTCGCCACTGCCAGCGTTATCAGCGTTACTGTGTGTTCAGCGTTCGATCTACGTCCGGAATTGCGAGGTGTGCGTAGGGTATTATTTAAATGATTGATACAGAAGACAGAGTGCAACTAGAAACTTTATCAGTAGAACAATCATTTCGAAACGATTGTTGTATTAATAAAGCTTCAATTTACACACAGTCTTTCGTATCAGTCACTTAATATATACATAAATGTGTGTGCGTGTGTGTGGTGTGTGTGTCCTGGGGTTTTCGGTAAGCAAAGTAACAGTTTCTGAAATGATCTTTTCGCCAAATAGTTGTATCTTATGACCTATGACGTGTTCCCTTGGTTCATTTCAGTGAACTCTCTACACACGATTTGCACACCCTGTGAGGGGCCCAAGACTTGTCTTGATCACCAGCTTTTAATTTAAGATATACAAAATACCTTGACTTCACAAATGCGTCGATATTTTCCCTTTAACTGGGAAGTGTAAAACAACTGCAACTATAGGAAAATGAATCAGAGATGTTCAAGGCACTTACAATGAGGAGTAGCAGAAGATATGATTTCAAAGAAAGGAAATAAGTGTGGGAATAAAACGTAAACAGTCACAAGAGTAGAAAAACTAAAAGCAGCATACTTACATGAAGTATGCTGACCCTTTGCATATAGACATTTACGTATTATTCGCAGAATACAATAGTAATCATACATATAGAGAAGCCACACGGTCTTGTACCATCTGACCCAGGGAAATATGTGTACTCCATCTCTCCTTCACTGCACAAATCTGTTCTCTGACCACTTCACTTAATTTCGAATCCATTGTACCATAGTACTGGTCATTCAGACATTTTAACCAGATTCTTGTAATTTCATGAATTTTGTTACGAAGTCAGCTTCCAGCCTCCGTTTTGCAACTGGAACATGACACCTAAGGATTGACAACCTGTTTAGGCAACTTATTCGTCAATAATCGTGACTTCTTTCATGGAGGGAGATTTGAAACTGACTATTTTGAGAGTAATCTGTAGAAAAAGAAATTGATGTGATGGAAGAAAATTGGCCGTAGTTTTGATATTATCCTGCCAATTTTACTTACAATAAAATGAAAAATTGAACTCAACGGAAATTATGTTCAAAATTATTCCCTAGTGTAATGAAAGTGATTGGCATAACTACAAAAATAACTAGCAACTTAATTTAAACTAAATTCAAATTAGTCTAAAACGTTTAAGTATATTTTCAAAAGATTATATTTTGTGAAATCAGCCTGATAAATTTCCAATCAACAAAAATCTTCTTAATTTTTCTTTTCTTAATTTTTTCTTTTGTCACTTTATGTCTAGATATTGTTTAATACCCCTAAATATATATTGCTGGAGATATTTTTAGATATCATTTTGGAAAAAGAGTTATTTTCATCGTTTTATTTATTTTTCTTTCTTTTCTTTTTTGATCGGATCTAATGCATACAGATTATATTGTTAAACGAATACTTATAGATTTAGCGGTACAATAGTTGTTGTCTCACATTTAAAATCAGATTAATTTAAGCGTATTGCGAATACATTGTCTCTACTTCCTTTCACCTATTTTTTAATTCTATCACAAGTGTACACACACAGATATCTGTCTGTCTACCTATGTATTTATCTATATATCTATCTATCTCGATATATAAAAATATATATGCATATATATTATATTATATCATATCATATTATATATATATATATAATGTTTTTCTGTCTATCTCTCCATATATATATATATATATATATGGAGAGTTAGACAAAAAAACATAATAAGGGAAAGTTATACATTTCTAAAAATTATTTAAAATTGTTTTCTGTATATTAAATTCCAGCATAGGATGCTGCTGTTTAAGTGTTTTAGGGTCCTTAGATGTGATAGTTCTGTCTACCTAATCGATTTATATTAAATCAATTATACTATAAATTCTGATCCAATGATTGACATTCTTATATACTATGGAAAAAGCTGATTACAAATGTCAAAAATATACGTACAAACACATTGACACAGACACACACGTTTCTACATACATATATATATATATATGTACGCATGTATTTCTACTCGTTAAGTCAATGTCTGTGTTCGTGTGTTACTAACAGACTCGAAAACTACTGGACTGATTCTAATGAAATTTCGAACACAAAATCCAACCCAAGGTAGAAGGGTAATGCCGTATGCTTCATACAAATTTTGGGGCATGGGTTACAATTGAAGTAATATTCCTAAAATTTCAACTTTTTAGGAGGTCAGTAAGACCCTTTAATGGGAGCTTAGCCCCCACAATTTAGTCATTTTTCCTAAGCCAAGACGAATACAATCGTAGCTGTAGAGTCACCCGAGGATACAAGATGAGCGTTCTTTGTAATTCACTGATACAACAGTTTAAGAGTTTACTTTGAGATATATTTAGATTGTGATTTCTGCAATGAGGTGCACAAATTGTCGAGTAAATGAGAGACACATTTGCCTCCACTTATTCAGTTGCAAAGTTTTATTTTGAGTAAATTTATTTGGTTGCAGACCTCCTTTGAGTCTTTATATAATCACTGGGTCAGAGATAGTCCCCAGATGGTAACATTGATTTCAAGGCCTTTCCAGATAATTATTGGTCATTCAAAGAGATTTATAGATTGCAAATTTATTATGTTCAGTTACCTATCGGCATAGTGATCATTGGCAAACTCTAGAGGTGACACTTTCATTTCCGCTTAACCCTCACGTAACACAGTTGTTAATGTTTATTTGAGTTGGGTCACGCTCACGCCCTTCCAGTTGCTATAGATAGGCAATGCATCTTACGGCTGTGCCGGTCGCTTGTATAGGGAGAAATCCTACATTGGGGAGTGGTAACGCCTAGAGTAGGGTAGCGGACTTCTTATTGTGATCATTCGTCTTTTGGTTTCCTCTAGCTTTGCTCTCTTTTACAAACCCAGTGAACAATCATATATTTCCGATTTCAAAGAAATTAGATAGATATGAGACACAAGTTAAAAAAGATCCCCAACAATTCAACTTCCCTGGTTGACTTTAAGACACCCCCACATTTTAGAGCTCCATGTGCTTCAATTTTCAGAAACAAAAACCTTTGAATGGGTTTTATAATATTTGGATTTTGGAATCTGGTCATACAGAGGAGTAGTATGCGATTAATATGTCATGATTAGAATGTTTGTTAAGGTGTGTAAAGAGGGAAAGAGCCCCCATTAAAATTCTTAATCTCCAATTTTGATGAAGTTCGAATCATATGTATTCATATGTAATGAAAAAGAAAAGTCTAATTCTTCAATTCCAAATGACATGGGCAACGCCGGGTGTCTCTGTTAGAATATATATATATATAATATATATATATATATATATATATATATATATAGTTAATCCAAACAAGAAACACAGAAAACAACACAGCAACGCGAGGACCTGGAACAATTAAAGTATTATTTGACGCTCAGGAAAGAAGGGAAGGAGGGTTTAACGTTTCGGGCGGAGCTCTTCGTCGAAACAAAGGAGAAGGAAGATCCCGAGAAGGGAAGACAGAGGAAAAATATTTTTGCTGGTGGTGCTCAAGAGATCACATGTTGGTCACGCTCACGCCCTTCCTATATATATATGTATATGTGTATATATATATATTATATATATATATATATATAATATATATATATATATATATTATATATATATATATGTATATATATATATATATATAATATATATATATATATATATATATATATATATATATATATATATATATATATACGTATATTTATATATAGAACATAAATGTTTGACATGAACAGCGCTTGGCAGATGCAGTTTAAGGGCCTTTGATGCAGTTCTGTTAAAATACCAATATGATTCTTAAAACCGAAATATTATGTAACTTCTATAAGGAACGTTTGCATGAATTAACTTCCAAATCAGAGATAGTACACACAAAATTTTAATCGCCAAGGAAGCATTTTCGCAGTATTCCTAATGATATATTCATATTGTAAACGTGTATATAGAGCGAGAAAGTATGATGGACATAAATGGGCTTTGTGAGTGGGTGTATGAAAGAGGAGAAAGAGAGATTGGAGAAAGGATTAGAAAATAATGGCAAGAGGGAAAATAAAAATGACATCAAAATATAGAATGAAAATATAAATATACATATAAATAAAATAATAAGAACAATGATAAAATAACTGGAAATGATAAATATATCCTAAATGGCTTTTGTGAGTGAGACTGTATGTGACAAGGGATAAAGGGGATAAAAATAAAATAAGATAGAGGTAGCTAGGTAAAGAATAATAAAATAAAAATAGATAACTGAATAAATAAAAGTAATGGTAGCTATGTAGATATATCAGTATTGCGTGGGATTAGAGGTCAAACGTTAATGTTTCAGTAGAGTGAGGATGGAAGGCCAATCTAGCTAAGCTTATAAGGATAATATTTTAGTGGGGATATTTAAAATTGTATTTCAAACTTCAGAGCCATTAAATGGTGTGATATAAAAGATTAAGAGTTTAAAATTCAAATTCAAAATTAAAATTTAAAATTACAAACTATGTAAACTAAAAAACTAAATTTAAAAATCTATAAAAAATTTAAATTATTGAGTTGAAGTTAGCTAGTTTCTAAGATAGTTAATTTGATAGAGAGGTAGGGGGTAAAAAGAAGAGAGTGTAAATATATATATATGCATGTATATATATATATATATATTATATATATATATATAATATATATATATATTATATATATATATACACACACACTCATATATATATATATATATATATATATATATATATATTATAGGCGCAGGAGTGGCTTGCTTACCAACCACATGGTTCTGGGTTCAATCCCACTGCGGGACACCTTGGGCAAGTATCTTCTAGTATAGCCTCGATCCGACCAAAGCCTTGTGAGTGGTTTTGTAGACGGAAACTGAAAGAAGCCCGTCGTGAATATATATATATATATATGTATGTATGTATGTATGTATTTGTGTGTATATGTTTGTGTGTCTGTGCTTCCCCCCCCCCAACATCGCTTGACAAGTATAATCTATAGCATTTGTTGGAGGTGAGTTGTAGGCTTCACCGTTGTTTATTTGTTTGAGTTTCGATTGAGTGTTACACGGGTTAGCGTAGAGCTGACGAATGTGTCTCACCTGAGGTCCTTCCAAGTTACCAGCGGGGGTTTTAGTTTGTCTATTTGTAGTGGAACAGTATATTTGTCTAGTAGTGGGGCGTGTTCCTCAGGGACTGAGATTAACGATGTGTTTTCTACGTCTAGTATTCGCTATGAATTTAATTTGTTGGCAGGAGCTGCTAGTATCGAAGGATATGAGTGTCTTTCTGGCTGTTAGAATTACGTCTATTCCCAAGTGGGTCAGGTTAGTTAAGTCTTTAGCTAGAATATAAGCTTTGTTATGGAGGATAGGGGATATAGAATTGTAGCAATTGCTGATGTCAGATTGTAGGAATCCGGAAGTATTTTTGCTTGCAGGCATGTGAAAACAGGCAATAACTTCAACTTTGCAGGACCATAAATTGATGTCTATTTTTTTCTAACTACAGGTATTATATTGTCTAGTATATTTTTAACGATTCGTCCTAAGTCAGATTTGGTAGTGCATATGAAGATTTTAGATGGTTTGGTTATGAAATCCGCTTTGTGGTCTTTCAGGTTGAAATGTGGGGCTCTTGGGTTGTAAGGCTCCGTACGAATCGTCTACTTCAAGTTTGTTTACTGATTTACAATGACTGCTGTTGTTGGTATTGAGGGTGCACGTCGGGACAATCTTGTAGGACTTTTAGAATTCCTTTCTAATGAAGTCATTTTCTACATGTTGTCATAAGTTCTATCACACCTTTAAATTCTTCCATACATCCAAATGCATATAAAACCATCACGCCTAATACATCCATCCATGGTCGTTATATATATATATATATATATATATGTGTGTGTTTGTTTGTGTGTGTGTGAGTGTGTGTGTGAGTGAGTGAATGTGTGTGTATATGTATGTGTGTATATATGACTATGTATATGTATGTATATATATATATATATATATATATATATATATATGTATGTATGTATGTATATATGTACACTCTCTTATTTTTTTCCACTACCTCTCTATCTAAATAACTGTCTTAGAAACTAGCTACTTTAATTTTCATAGTTTTTTTATATTTTAGTTTTTTAGTTTTCTTAGTTTGTAATTTTAATTGAGAATTTTAAATTTAAATTCTTAATCCTTTATCTCACACCATTTAATGGCTATGAAGCTTGAAATACAATTTTAAATATCTGCACTAAAATATTATCCTTATAAGCTAACCTAGATTGGCCTTCCACACTCACTCTACCGAAACATTAACGTTTCACCTCTAACCCTCAAACAATACTGATATATCTATAGCGTTCCTTTACTTTTATTTATATATTGTATTTTATTTTATTATTCTTTACCCCGCTATCTCTATCTTATTTTATTTTTATCCCCTTTCTCCCCTCTCCCAAACACACTCACTTTCAAAACCCATTTAGGATATATCTCTCATTAAATTTTATTCTATTATTATATTATTATTATTATTATTATTATTATTATTATTATTATTATTATTATTATCATTGAGTGAGCATGCCATCAAAGTGACACTGGGCTAAAATATACGAAGCCCAGTATACCCATCATGACTACCCATCTGATAAGGGTACACCAGGCACATGCATCACAACCATATATGCGCGACATGGTGATCTCATAACAAGATAAACAGCGCATGATCTTGCGGGTGGGGCCCAGTTAGAATTTTCTTCTGGTCGGGTAACCCATCCCACTCAAAAGGTACCTGATTAAGGGTTGTTTAAGGACGTTGAATGAAACACCTATGTTTCCAGAAGTGAATTATTCAAACCCCAAAGAATCCCTCTCAACACTTGGCTATGATGCTCCCCCACTACTTCTGCTTATGATCAGAGATGCACATATCGTCAGCCACTGAGAGACATGCTCAACTGGTTAAGCAAATCTGTGGTATTGAGCAGAATATTTACTGTAGCCCATCTTTTATACCAAGACAAAACAACGTACATGATAACACTTCCAGTCAGTTAAGATCAGAAGCCATGAGAGCCGCTGCTTGGTACAGCATCAGGGCATTTATACTGCATCAGGGCATTTATTATTATTATTATATTATTATTATTATTATTATTATTATTATTATTATTATTATTATTATATTATTATTATTATTATTATTATTGTTGTTGTTGTTGTTATTATTATTACTATTATTATTATTATTATGATTAATATTATTATTATTATTTATATTATATATATATTTTATAATTTTTATCTTATTCTTATTTTCCTCTTACCACAATCTTATTTTCTAATTCTTTCTCTTCTCTCTCTCTCTCTCTCTCTCTCATTCACCAACTCACAAAACCCATTTATGGCCATCATACTTTCTCGCTCTATATACACGTTTACAATATGAATATATCATAAAGAATACGGCCAAAATGCTGCTTGGACTTACCTGAGATTTTAAGTAAAACCTGTATCTTCATGGAAGTACCGACCAACATACATATCTTCTGGAAAATGTCGTAAACATTATTCTCTTGCATATATTCTTTAACTACTTTTACTTTTTATTCTTCTATTTTATTCCTTTTAAAATGTGAAAGTTATTCCTTATAAACTGTAAGTTTTCTCTCGTTTAAGATATTCCTACCTTGTCTCTGATGACGGAATGAATACCTAGAGCACGGACATGCTAACGAACCACTTGGGTTATCCCAGAAACGGCTGCTAGACTTTCAATTCACCCTACCCTAATTAAATTATTCTAGATTACTTGAGATACTCGTTCTGCGTTGGGTTTGATTTCTCTAATATAATATATACATGATATAACGAAACCTAGCAAGGGTCCTTAGATATAGCCTTGGCTGTGATATTTGAACCTAACGTTCGACCAACTATAGCACTTACCCAGTGTACCTATTCGTTTAGACCTCAAGTGAACTAAACCCCTTATATATGCAAAGACACCTAAAAGCTTCACGAAGCTCCGGCAGGTGGTGGTGATCCCTGCTGTACTCTTTCACCACAACTTTCTCTCACTCTTTCTTCTGTTGGCCTGCTCGCTTAGCCAGCGGGGTGGCGTCATTTGAAGGCTAAAACAATGCGAACGCATTGTGACCAGCGATGTGTAACTACATCTGATAGCCTGGTCGGTCACGGTGATATATATATATATATATATATATATATATAAATTTTAGATACAAGGATCGAGGAATAGGAAGTAAATGAGCTTCAAGCAATCAGTAGAAAATAATAAAAACAACCAGTGGTTTATTGAGGCTGAATATTGTGAATATTTTCCGTATCAAAGTACGATAAGCAGAAAAGAATTATTATATATGACGGTTGGCAACCAGGGTTGCCAGGTATGCGAATAATAATCCAAGAGTTAAGGAATGGTGTAGATAGAATCCGGGCTACTTCATTCCTAAACTCTTGTGTATATTATATATATATATATAACATTATTGGTGAATTGAAGAAATGGAGCTGAACGCAGATTGAACAGAAATCGTTTTATTTCATTCTACACGTGTTTCGAAAGGCACAAATTACCAAAATCCGATTGAATAATGGGACCATATTGTGTCTTTCTCTTCAGGAAGAAAAAAGAAATCCGTTGGAAAAACAAAAACAGAACAGAGGCGGAGCAAAAACAAAAACAAATCGAACTATGCTCCTAAGAGCCCATGGCGAAACTGTTTATCAGTGTATGTTGAGAACCGGTGGCTGAAGAATTCAACGGGTCAGGCATCGGTCAATCGTGTGGGTGAGGGTGTATAGATGTTCTTTGTGACCGAGAATAAAGTTCTGACTATTTAAGGAATATTGGATGTTTTATAAGGGGCGAGAAAAAATCTACTTAGAGACGTGTGTGTGTGTATACTGTTCTATATATGTGTGTGTTGGCGTAGGGGTAGAACATTTTTTTGTGTACGTGTGTGCGTTTGATCGTTCGGCTGTCAGTGGCTACTGCCGTGATAACCGTTGGGGGCAGAAAGAAAGAAAAAAAATATATATATATTATGTTTTATGTGTGTGTGTGTTCATCTAAGCCTGCCTTGTCAAGGAAACCCCCCGCTGTGAAAAAACCAAGCCCCGTTTGTCTTACAGGAGTAATTCCCCTTGCAGTGGTTAATCGTAGATATCTTAAAGGCTATTTCAGAATTTGTTACCAAGGGCTATGGGTGCCGGTATTATTTATAAACGCTATTTAAAAGCCAGATAAGTGTAACGCCGCCAATGGGGGCATCGAAAAGCCGACTGTAAGAGCCCGTTTACCATCCGGCCTCTGGCAAACAAATATGGAAGAGTTCGGAGACACAAAGGTTGCACTGTCTTCTGCCCCTATCAAATGGGAGGGCCACCGACAAAATTGACCATTCCAGCCTATAGCTTAAGTTCGTATCCTTCAGTCGCCATATTAGCTTACTGAGTCCCGTGGTCTGGCGCTTGTTCACGTCCCGAAAAGTTGCGTAATGGTTGGAGACACGCAAAAACAATCTTGAGGATGATGCCCCTACATAAGTGAAGACATCTGAGTCCGTGTAAACCTTGCATTGGTAGACGGCGTTTTTGATCTTGGAGTTCGCCGACGTGTTTTTTAATAGAATGGGCATGAGTATAGTTTTTGATAATGAACTCACCAAGGCTAATTTCCTAGACGTTACACTTAACCTTAATAGCGACTCATACTGCCCTTACCATAAGCCTTCCACTAATTTGAAGTATGTCAGTGTCTTCTCAAATCATGCCAAAACCGTAACAGACAATTTGGTTAAAAACATCTCTCTAAGATTGTCTGGCTTGTCCGCCAGTGCCGATATTTTTATGCAGAAAGCGGAATTTTATAACGCCGCACTATCCAAGGCCGGTTATAGGCAGAAGGTAATTTATATTGATCCGGCCCTTCCGATGCCATCATTCGGTCATCAGGATAGGGCTGTATATAATAACATTAACATTTTAAGTAAGGACGGGAGCGCGGCGGATGCCGGGGTAGTCGCTCCCGCATTTAATTTAGCGAACAAGGATAATTATCGGTCCGGGAGGTCTTACACTAACCCAAGACCCGTTATTCATCCGAGAATCACCCACCCGAATGCGAGAGCTGGCGTCCCGACCCATCACAATGATAGGAATAAGCATATGTGGTTGTAATCCCCTTTGGTAAGCAGATTAGAACTAACCTCCCCCCATGTTTAGACAAGACAAGCCATCGCCAATAACTTCCCCAGAAATTCCAATATATTACTCCACGGTTAACTCACATAAAGTTAGGATAGCTTTCTCCAACACTAAAAACCTCGCCCAGATAATCGCCTCCCATAATAATAGGCTACTTACTAAGACCCTATCACCTTTTTCCGGAGGCACAGCCTCTTCCGCTCCCGGTTTAATGCTCAGTAGGAATAATTATAGTAGTAATAATGATAGAGAGCCAGTACAGTGACACATAATCTCAGCTCCAGCCAGGGAGTACCCACTAGGGGTATAGTTATAAATAGGGGTGTTGTGGTTGACGGTAACAATGGGAGTAGGGTAGAGAGCCCCAATAGCATCCCCAGCATCATTTCCCGCAATAGCAGCACCACGGGCAGTAGCAATGACAGCACTCTGATAGATAGTGGAGAATCAGGGGTTATTCCTATAGTTAATAGTGACGTAGTGGAAAATAGAGTAGTAAGCGCCTGCAGGTCTCGGAACGAATATAGTGACAGGAACGCAGTTCTAATTTCAGAAACCAATCCTAGCAGATTAAGATTAAAAACGCCGTCTACCAATGCAAGGTTTACACGGACTCAGATGTCTTCACTTATGTAGGGGCATCATCCTCAAGATTGTCTTTGCGTGTCTCCAACCATTACGCAACTTTTCGGGACGTGAACAAGCGCCAGACCACGGGACTCAGTAAGCTAATATGGCGACTGAAGGATACGAACTTAAGCTATAGGCTGGAATGGTCAATTTTGTCGGTGGCCCTCCCATTTGATAGGGGCAGAAGACAGTGCAACCTTTGTGTCTCCGAACTCTTCCATATTTTGTTTGCCAGAGGCGGATGGTAAACGGGCTCTTACAGTCGGCTTTTCGATGCCCCCATTGGCGGCGTTACACTTATCTGGCTTTTAAATAGCGTTTATAAATAATACCGGCACCCATAGCCCTTGGTAACAAATTCTGAAATAGCCTTTAAGATATCTACGATTAACCACTGCAAGGGGAATTACTCCTGTAAGACAAACGGGGCTTGGTTTTTTCACAGCGGGGGGTTTCCTTGACAAGGCAGGCTTAGATGAACACACACACACATAAAACATAATATATATATATTTTTTTTCTTTCTGCCACCCAACGGTTATCACGGCAGTAGCCACTGACAGCCGAACGATCAAACGCACACACGTACACAAAAAATGTTTTCTACCCCTACGCCAACACACACATATATAGAACAGTATACACACACACACGTCTCTAAGTAGATTTTTTCTCGCCCTTATAAAACATCCAATATTCCTTAAATAGTCAGAACTTTATTCTCGGTCACAAAGAACATCTATACACCCTCACCCACACGATTGACCGATGCCTGACCCGTTGAATTCTTCAGCCACCGGTTCTCAAATACACTGATAAACAGTTTCGCCATGGGCTCTTAGGAGATAGTTCGATTTGTTTTTGTTTTTGCTCCGCCTCTGTTCTGTTTTTGTTTTTCAACGGATTTCCTTTTTTCTTCCTGAAGAGAAAGACACAATATGGTCCCATTATTTAATCGGATTTTGGTAAGTTGTGCCTTTCGAAACACGTGTAGAATGAAATAAAACGATTTCTGTTCAATCTGCGTTCAGCTCCATTTCTTCAATTCACCAATAATGTTTTAATTTCAATTATCCGCACCAACGCACGGTTGCAACGCCAGATGGTTGTACCTCCAACCGTGCTGTTTACTGCTGTGATTTTTGCTACTAAGGTATCGGTTAAACTTTTGATTAATCTACTACAAGATTATTCATCTTTCTATTTCACATAATATATATATATATATATACATATATATATGTGTATATATATATACGCACAGACACACACATGTGTATATATCTCGGTGTGTGAGTTTGTGCGTATGCATATCTATGTATATACCTGTGTGAGTCGACACAAACATTATTTACTTTCTCTCTCCTTTCTGTGGAAGAACGTAGACTTGAAACGTTAAAGACTTTTTCACTTCCCGAGCATTAAACTAATGCATTTGTTTGTTGCGTACGCCACCTGTTTCCGTTCTTTTTTGTGAATTCACCCTATATCTATCTATCTATCTATCTATCTATCTATCTATCTATCTATCTATCTATCTATCTATCTATCTATCTATATATCTATCTTTATATATATATATATATATATATGTGTGTATGTGTGTGTGTGTATGTATGTATATATATATATATATTATATATATATATATTCACTTACTTATACTTACATATATGTAGATAAATAGACAGACAGACAGATAGAGAGAGAGAGAGAGTGGGGGGACGAGAGAGATGTGTGATATAAATTTCGACGACTTCAAGGCCACAATCTTCCAGACATACGCACACAATCATATTCGTCACTCAATACGGTATTTCACGCACTAATAACATACGTTCAAACACACATACATACGAACAGGCGCACACACAGATATGCACATACAAACAGAAACTCACACATATATATATATATATTAGCAGAGAGTGACAGATAGTTTCAAGTTAGAGATAATTCTATTAAATTAATTCATTATAAGCGTTCGTCTTCGGAAAAACTATAGCACCGGTTTAAATTTTTCAATATTGAGTCTATCAATCTGAGAAATTATGACCAAGTTATGATATTCCGAAATAAAATGTTTCGTTGTTATGGCTTCTGTTGTTATGGAATTCAGTTACATTTAATTTGTCATGCGTTTAACATCGTCGGTCTTTCATTCCATTTCGTATTTCCCCTCCCCACTCTCACATCTTTCTTCTTTCTTTTCATTTTGTATTACATTTTCGATACCATTGTCTTCAACATCTTCGTGCTTGAATTTTTGCGTGCTGATATTTTTCTGTTTTTGTGGGTGGAGGGGGTTGTCTTTTCTTTATTATTCTATAAATGAGAAGAAACTTGAGTAAATGTTATTTCATGCAATTGAAATTGGCATGAAAGCAATAACTGACGCAAAGGAAATAGCAGTTAAAACCGAGGCACCACGTAAATGTGTATCGACTGTCTAGTAACATTATAACATGGAATAAGACAAAACAAATCGCTTAATTCCATTAGCTGTAATATATATACAATATATGTACACTCACACACATATGTATATATATATATATATATGTACATGTATATTTATATATCAGCAGTGTAATCTCTGTAACTATTCAGACAAAGAACAATTTATTAATGCTGCACTTGAAATATAAAACAAATAAGTAGCAATATAATTATAAATGAGCAATACTTTCTACTTTTACACTTGAAAACAAAAATTGTGAGAGAAAGCTTGCGTTCACCTTTCTGAAGCTTTCATCGCAAGTCGTAATTCACGTGTTATTCATTTAAAATGTTTACAGTAGTCTTTTCAAATTAAGAATCGAAAACAATTTATGAGATTGTTTTAAGAATAAAAAATATGTGCATTTCTTATGATAACTCTTATTTTCTACATCGTAGTATTATGTATTACAGTATGTTTCAGTCCGTTACGTGTAATAGTGGGAAAAATGTGGAAGGAGGCTTATTAAAGAATCCGTTCTCAACTACTGGACGTAAATCAACTTCAGACATTGTATTTCTCAGGAACCCACTAAATTATAGTCATTCCAGTTTACTTTTCCGTGAAAAACAACCATGAGGTATTTAGAAAATATTAAATAGCGATAGATATTTATGCAAATCGTAATAAATAAATAATCCGGAGTTAATTACTTACGTCCTCAGCACTACAAATATATTGCACTTTGAAGATATATACATTTCATTTGAAAGAAGATAACTTTTATCTTAATCTTTCTGGCCAGTATAAAAATTCTAGTGACAGAAATACGAGTATGCCAGCAGTAAAAATTAACGTTGGCTTCAAATCGTAAGAAAACATTTCTTTATATCGGAAAATATCTAGCATGTGATTTAATGCAAAACTACTGTCCATTATTTATTCGATGTTCGGAATATACTAGGCCACAATATTTTATGAATGGTAAGGAACCAAAATATAACCATTTAGTTATACTAAAGCGAAGGCACATGGCCTAGTGGTTAGAGCAGCGAACTCGCGGTCGATGTATGTGTTTATGAGCGAAACATCTAAGCTCCACGCGGCTCCGGCAGAAGGTAATGGCGAACTTCTGCTGACTCTTTCGTCACAACTTTCTCTCACTCTTTCCTCCTGCATCTTGCAGCTCACCTGCGACGGACCGATGTCCCGTCCAGGTGGGGAACCTATACGCCAAGTAAACCGGGAAACCGGCCCCTATGAGCCAGGCATGGCTCGAGAAGGAACAAACAGCAATTATACTAACCTTTAGGTTTACAGTGCATATGATGTATAACAGGTTTACAGTGCATATAATGTATAATACCAAAAGAATAGTGTTAATATTTAAAAAGAATTAAATGATGCATTAATAAATAGTATATTGTGATTCTTAAGTTTTTTAACGAATTTAAATTTTGTTGGAACCATGTGACTACTGGTTACCACTTCGTTCGGGTTTTTCATACAAGCATTAATCTATGGTTAGTATGGTTATGGTTTACACCAGTCTTACAATCTAGGAGTGAATGTAATGATCATTGATATTGTCCCTCCTACCTTTGGATAAATTGTCTACGAAGAAGACAAGAGTCAGTAAGAGTACAGTACAAGAAAAATTATTCAATCACCTGAAGTAAAAGATTTTTATGAATACTATTCAATATATATATATGCACACATAGATAGATATGGATATATATATATATATATATATATATATATATATATATATATTATATACAGGGTACTACTATTCATAGATACCGTGTGGTATCTATGAATAGTAGTACCCTCTATATAATATAAATAAATATTTTCAAAGTGGAAAAATTTACGGATTTTTTCTCTTACGAGGTTTTTCACGCTAACTACTGATAATTCCTTATAAAGATTTTATCCTCAATTTTAAATATAGATATATATATATATATATATATATACATAGATAGACATGGTTATATGTATATATATATTTCTTTATGTAGGTATACGTAATTTGAAATATCGTAATGAAAGTTTTAAAAAATACATTCGTAAGCTATTATATAGTTTAAGACATAAAACAGTGAAACGATGACCAGTCGTTCAAGACCACCGAGTGGCAAATCGTGTGTCTTTAACGGAAGCCACAGTCACCAGTACTCTGATAAGATCTCCTGTTTGAAGCCATCTTCCTATCGTCTATCGGTGTCAAAAGTTCAGTAAATTTCCCGAGCACTTCGTTCGTTTCTCACTAAAAGATGATAAAAAACTGAATTTTTTGTCAACCATACTTTCTTTTTGCCAATTATATTCTTAGGTTTCTTGTTATCGAATTATATCGATCGTGTAACATTAGTATTAGTATTATATATAGCATCTAAATCGTAAGTTACACTACAGCTTAGATGTACTAAAACAGCACCAGCTTTCTATGTATTAAATATGTTTGGCTTCTTTGAATATTAGAACAGTAGACAGTAGCAATATTTTCTTGTAGAGGTATTTGCTTTACCCTTACACGCAAGAAAGATCTTAGTTGGTGTTACACTAACCTAAACTATAATAGACTAAAGCTGTTTTGTGAATCGTATGTATATTCAGTTCTTTAGGCCACTAAAACTTGAAGCTCCTAGTGAGACATTTCCAGTGTTGCGTCAAATAAGAGATAGACGAAGATAACTTATTGATGGTAAGTATGAATACAACATGGCCTAAATTAAGTTCATATTATGCATTTGTTAACATAGAAACTGATTTGTGCATCTCAAAAAAGATAGAGAAGAATATGATGAATGGTTAAAATCTAATAATTAGTAATTACCAATTCAAAGTTATATATTTAATATCCAATAACTTTCAAATCTTAGGTTTTTTCCCCGTTTCAGCATATTTACTATCTTCCGTGGAGACGCTAAGATTGATTTGCATTATGTTAATTCAATGAGAGAAGTTGGTTTTGTGTTGCATTGCGTTCAAGTAAGTGAGAAACACTGTCATAGACAGATATGGGAAATGAAATAGAAAAAATATATATATATTAAAAGTGGTGTATTTAGTTCAGAATAAAACATGAGTGAATCACAGATAATTATCTTCTTGCTAACGCCTGAAGTAGGTGATCAGACGTTAGAATATTTCGGAAATTATCCGATTCAGGTCTTGCCTTCAGACATTTTATTTGTCAATATATTTGTGTGCATGTGTTTTTTAGCTGGACTACACATTGCTCATGCATTCATATTTAGATGTCGTCTCAGTTTCAATATGTCATAATCAACGACATGAAAAATAAAATTTCCTTTGTCAAAGCGGATATTAGTTTATTCATCTCACATAGAAGAGACAACGATAAGAGGGATGTGTTTTTTTTTCTTTTTCAATTTATTTCAAACAAGTAATTTATTAGCATTTCATGGTGATATATATTTTCTTATATATTTAATATTCAATTATCTCTAAATCTGTGAGCGTTTCCGTTTCAGCATATTGTGTGTCTTCAGTTCAGGTGTTAAGATTGTATAACAATGCCTTAACTCAGACAAAATAAAATAAAGGAATCCTAAGAAGATGGTGTCGAAAAAGGAAAAAGAGGAGGAAGAGGCGATGGAGGATTCACTTGTTCTTATTTTGATAGAGCAAGTACGTTGTACAACATAATAAAGTTGATACATTTAGTTTAGAAAAAACTTAAGTGTAAATGATTATTTCACTACAAAAACAAACTGAAGTTTGATCAGATACTCGAATAATTCAGAGAATTTCCGTTCCAGCATATTTTACATTTGGTTGTTGGTTTGTTTGTGTCTCGAATGTGAGCTGGTTAACACATGGTTATTATAATCGAATCTCGACTATCGTATATATTTCATTTTTATATAACTATTTGACTGGTTGACTGTGATGATTTAGGAGGAAAGACGCCACATAATATTTTTTGCAAGTAATTTTCGTCTATAATATAGCACGATAAAATTGGAGTAAAAAGAGGGAGATTGAGCAGAATATAAGGTGTAGAGAATAAATAGTAAGGACAAAAGAGACACAAAGGCAGCCAGCCAGAGAGAGAGAGAGAGAGAGAGAGAGAGAGAGAGAGGGGGGAGAGAGAAAAATCTAGTAAAGGTAAGATAGGGGAGAGAAAAAATAAAGTGTGAAGAATAAAACTGAAGCTTAGCATATTGAGAGAGAAAAAAGTCAACGGTAAGGAAAATTAGGATTAGAAGTGATAGAAAGAGAAGGTCAGAGAGAGAGAGTGTGTGTGTTTGTGGAGAGAGAGTGTGGAGAGAGAGAGAGAGAGTGGAGAGAGAGAGTAGATGAAACTTCAAAAAGATTTCAACAGGTTTAAAGTAGGTAGAACGAATATTATGAAGACGAATCTGTGACGTCATCCTACTTCTCAACTTTTTATCCTTTTTGAAGCCCATCAAATTAATGATATCAGCAACTCTGAGGATTTTTTTCAAGTATCCACGGTGGATATATTCATGGATACTAATAGTGTCTACGGAAATTTTATGGTTATTTTAAATGCTGTAACCTCATTGGCCATTTATGGAAAACCTTTAAATATATTTTTATTGTGAAATAGCATGTCTTTTTTTTTTTTAATTTTCTAGATGCTCCACAAAAATCTATATTTGTAGTGTGGATATGAAGTCTTAGGAGACAACATCACTGAAAGTTGTATTATTTGTTATGCACATCTAACCACATTTAACTTGAGAATTTTATGTTTGTTTTTGCTTGTTTTCACTCTATATCATGAAGTAAACGATCTTAACAAGGCAGAAAATCGAAAAGTTAATCTAATCTATAAAATGAAGAAGGCGAACGCTGATACACATTGGATTTTTATGTAAAAAGGGGTCTAAATGGGGCAGGAAGGGGATTAAAAGTTACAGGAGTGGGTAACATGAGGTGAGAAATAGATTTGGGAGACGTTTGGGGGCGCTACAGTGGTTGCTTTGGTGTGAAAACGGGGATTTTATTGATTTTTGGGGACACTTAAGGGTCTACATTGGACACCTTTTGCCCGATCAATGTGTTACCGTCCGTCATGAAGAAGTTTTAAATGTCTGCCATGGTGAGTTTATTGTCGTGAGAAAGAATCACTTCAAAACTTGGTGTATAGGAATTTTCTTTTACATCAAGTTCAAAATTTTGCGCCAACCGTTAAACTGCCAGTACGTTGCTGTCCGTCATTAAGAAGTTTTGAATGCCAGCCATGGTGAGTCTACTATCCTGAGATTCTATCCCTTCAACCTTTGTTTTCCAATATTTTTTTTTATTCAGCTCGCAAGTTTGTCTGTCCCTTTTAAATATTAGTGTTTTGCTGTCCGCCTTGGAGCAGACCTTTTTGTTGCCTCTGCCTGATATTTATGATTGATCTTTCAAAATATTTTATTTCTCAACTTACACAAGATCTTTTGTTTTTTATAAACGGGAGAGAGAGCGAGAGAGAGAGAGAGAGTAAGAGAAAGCGAAGGAGAGTCCGAGAGAAAGGAAGAGCAAGAGAGCGGGAAAATTAGAAAGAAAGAAGAGAGAAACTAAGAGGGAGAATGTTGCGATAAGAAACAGAAAGTAACAACCACACCCTCATCCACGCGTAGAGCGGGTCACCTTAAGCTAGTCTATCTATAATATTATTCTGCAACAGCTTGACTCCGTTGGCAAATCTTTAACAATTCTGAATGTGTTGCATGACATACTTAGTTTCACATCAGATAGAGTTAATAGTGTTTGAATTGAACCCACAGTAACATTGAGCAAATATAACTGCCTCACAGAATAGAGGATTCTAAAACAAAGCATATCAGTAATAAAAGTGCTGACAAATTTCATAGCTAAAATGTTCGCTTCATAACCATATGGTTCTTTGTTTCATCCCAGAACGTAACACATGACAAAAGTGTCTTCTAATATATTCTTGAGTTGGTTAATGCATGCCAAGAAATTTGGTCCGGAAGAACACAATCGAAATTCATCGTGTAGTGATACATACATACATATATATATATATATATATATAATATATATATATATATAATATATATATATATTGTATGCGTGTGTGTCTTCCATAGTTTATCAGTCGTTTTACGATGTAAACTTTGTCTTCAATTTTGCTTCATAATTTGGAGGCTGGACCGATAAGTTAAGTTGGTAATTAGTTGGAAAGATATTATCTTATTAATGTATAGATATAGTTAATTTATTTTTTATCAAAAGAAGCAAACTTTAGTTATATGATGAGATATATTTTTATATACTTATGTATATGACTCTATGTGCTGTGTTTCTACGTTAATAGTTATGTAGGATATAAGTATATATGGCTGTCTTGATTAGGATAATGGATATTACTACCTCTTTAGCTCGAGGAAAAACATCTTTTGCAGCTAGCTACTGATGCACAACTGTGTCCTTATACCTCGAACAAGGGATTTAATTACCTCACGCAGCCTTATATATATATATATATATATATATATATATATATATGGTTACTTGAGGACCAAGCAGGAATTGATGGACAACTAAGGTGCACTGTTATAATATATTCTACTTTGTTGTACGTACAAACTAGCTTTATACACACAGATGTGTGTGTGTGGATTTGCCATGATAGATCGGTAGCCACTACACATTTTTCTCTCTTTGTTTCTCTCCTTGTTTCTTTCTGTGTTCCTTTCTGTGGAAGAGCGTAGGCTCGAAACGTTAAAGACTTTTTCAATTCCCGAGCGTTACACTAATACATCTGTGTTTTCTACACAACCGGTTTTCTTCTTTTGTTTTTTTTCGTGAATTCTTCCCGTATATATATATATAGAGAGAGAGAGAGAGAGAAAGAGAGAGAGTAAAATCTATTTTCTAACGTAAAGTGGCAGTTCTGATTAGAACGATGTTACTATCTCTTTTAGCGTCAGGAAAACATCTTTTCCAACTGGCTACCGACGCACAATTGTGTTCTTATACCTCGAACAAGGGAGCTAATGTCCCCAGTCAGCTTTAAACGGACTATGGTTTCTGGGGTATTTTTCTCTTTATCGGCTTAGGAGAACCGTTGGCCAGAGATGCCACCACTTGTCCTTGCTGAAGGTATATACTTTTGAAATGACACACAGTCGCTGATCTCATAGAGAGGCAAACAATTGTATATATATATATACAAGATATTTATCTTGTAAATTATTCATAAATTTAACCTTTAAAGGTATTTTTTTATATGCTGGCCATTGATAAAATTTTTTCCCGAAAAAAATTTTATCCTACATTAGTTATATATATATCAGTACCTTTTAACAAAGAGCTAACAAACACATTTTGGTTACAACCTTCATTAGTTATAGAAAGTAATGTTTACTTGCTTACTTGCTTATAGAAATAATGAATCATACTAAAGTAAATTTTGGTAGCATAGGACAATTTATATATTTGCGATATGAAGTATGATGCGGCTGCAGAATTTTAGAAATATTGTCATCATTTTTGATGGCGTATAATCTCATAAAGAAAACAATGAATAAAAGATAAAAAAACGTAAGTTGTAAAACGATAACCCGATGTAAAAGAGCTAATGCATAAAACGTAGTTATAAAACAAGTATAAAATATATTACCATTTTCTCAGCCATGAAACAAAGGGGTAGAGACCTCGGGGAATCGGATAGGAGACGTGCAGAAATATTAGATGTAATGTGACTCTATACATGAAATAAGATTCCATATGCAACGGCAGTAATCGAGCTGACGACGATCACTGATCGTTTTAGATGATCTCAAGAGACATGTGCAAAATCCCAGACGAGACGTCGGCAAGAAGAGGAAACGTATGAAGATTATTAACTTCTGTTGAAGAACAATGAGAGAAAGAGAGAGAGAGAGAGAGAGAGGAGGGGAGCGGGTTATATTATATGCAAGACACAGACCAGTAAGGTGAGTGACAGATGCAACTGAAAAAGAAAAGAATAGAAGAAATCAGCCTACGAAGACAACAAGGAATGCTAATGAAGGTCAAGAAAAATGACAGGATGAAAGAGAACGGGCTGCTGGAGGATTATAAAATGAAACAGAGAAACAAAGAGCGAGCCGACTTGGAGAGTTAACTAGAAAAGTGCTACAGTAATATAAGATGTAGCTCAAAAGTATGAGAGAAATGTATGAGAAATGTATGAGAGAAAAGAAAATGAAGCAGAAGGTAAAATATAGGAAAGGAGAAGTCCTATAAGTTGAAAACAGGAGAAAAGTACGAAACGGCAGGATGCAATACTGAAATAATATAACAGTTTTATAAACAAGTACCGTTCATTTAATTCAAGGAACAATTTTTTATATATATATATATATATATATCAGTACCTTTTAACAAAGAGCTAACAAACACATTTTGGTTACGACCTTCATTAGTTATAGAAAGTAATGTTTACTTGCTTACTTGCTTATAGAAATATTACATCTAGTTGATTTCATTTACCTCAACAATATTTCCAATAGGTATGCCAAGTTGTTGAGGTCCCCTTTTTTAGGTTAGATTTTTTAGAGTAATTAATCAATACACTTCTAATGCACACATAACTAAAGGGGATCAATAGCAAACATGGTGAGAGAGATCAAAATTAATGATGAAACTAATGTAAGACATATTGAAATTAGGGTTACAATAGTTAGACTATCTACGATAGATAGAGGAAATAATTTTCTTTAGTGACGGCGTA
>NC_043006.1:80901304-80903804 GCF_006345805.1 Octopus sinensis | reverse complement strand
AAGAAGTAATATATAATATTTGTTTGAAATTTTGGGGAGGAGTTGGTCGATTACATCAACTCCAGCGTTCAACTGGTGTTTAATTTATCAATCCCAAAATGATGAAACGCCAAGTCGACCTCGACTGTATCGGAGCTCAGAACACAAAGAAGGGCTAAGTGTCGCTAAGCGTTTTGCCCGGCGTGCTAATGTCGCCTTAACAAACACACACGCACACATACATTCAAATGAAATCGCAAATGAAAATACATAGAATCAAGTTGCCTAAATCACATTTAACGAACGAGATCATTGATTTCAAGCTTCTACAGAAATAATATGAAATATTAATCAAATACCAGACAAAGAAATATCATCATCTGTTTCTGTTTTTACCTGTTTTATTTGTGTGTTTTAGATGGTGTTATTTTATTTTTAATATTTTTTTTATCTATTCATCACAGTTTAGAATCAATCATGCAAAATGTGAAATAATTTTTTTCTTGAGTTTTTCTTATTTTTCTTGTTACTCTTCTTCATAATCTACTTTTCATTATTAAATTTTCATTACTATGATCATAATGATCATCATCATCATCATAACAATCATTATTAACATCATAAAAATAATAATAATCAGCAGCAGTAGCATCACTATCATCATCATGAGTAGCAGAGGTGCCATCATCATCATCATCATCATCATCATCATCATCATTGTCCACCCCTTAGGTTTCTCTAAGGATGTGAACAGTACTTGTCAGTACTTGGATTTCTCTGAGACATGGTTCTCCTGGGATCTTATCTAGATGTTTCTGACACCCATTTATTTTATCATACCTAGGGCACTTACAATAATAATAACGGGAACAGTTCTCATATTAAGATGCCACTTCTTATGTATTTCCTTTTCCAGGTCCTTATATGTACCTAGTTTGTCAAATTCCTTGACATATATTTTTATTAGTGGGAACACTTACATCTATTAGTGTACAAGTCTTTACTCCCCTCTCTTTAATAATCATGCCTGGATCGTTATGTCAGTGTTGACTGGAAAATCCCAGAAGATAATAAAAAATTTACCTTCAACGACTGACTCAGGATGATGTTCATACCAGTAAGCAGCAGTGTTTATATTGTAGTGTTTACATATTTTCCAATGTAAATACTGCCCTACCCTATTGTGATGATTTTTATATTCATTTGGTGTCAGAACAGGACATCTCGAGACGAGATGGTTAATTGTTTTGTCAAATGTATTACAGAATCTGCATTTAGGGTCAGAACCATTTTGAAGAACTTTAGCCTGGTAGTCTTTTTGTGAGCAAGCTTTGGTCTTGTGCCGCCAATATGAAACCATGAGGCTCTTTTTCTCAATCCTGAACTTCTCAGCCACTGATGGGTTGTTGCTTGATCTACATTAGCATTTGGACTTCGAAGTATATACCGTTTATGCAGACTTCGAAGTATATACTGTCTATGGCTCCATCGCTCCTGAATTTGTTTCTGCCCGTTCTTTTTTGCAGTCTGGTTGATCTCCTTTGCTCGTATTGTGGTACTAGTTTCAGGTTCTTCGACTATTTCAGGATTAATGCCCAAGTTCCCTTGCGAATTTTCAAGCTTCCTTGACAATCGAATGTGAGATTTTGCTGCTTTCGTCGCAGCGTCCGGTTCTCTGTACTAGATAAGTACATGCTCATTGCTATTATGGAGGTCTTATAGCACAGTTCTACCTATATCATTCCTCTTCCCTCGTTACTTATAGGTAGGTACAGACGATCAGCATCTGCTTTTTGGTGAAGCATGTACTTAGAAATTAGTATTTTTCTTGTCTTCCTGTCCAGGCGTTGGAGCTGTGCAAGATTCCAGTTAATGATGTTGAAACTATATTGTAATACTGGAAGTACCAGGGTTTTAATGGCTTCGATGCGATATTTAGAGTTGAGTTCTGTGTTTAGTATAAGTCTTATTCTCCTGTAATATTCTTTTCTTATTTGTTCCTTCATAGTAGCATGTTCTATACAATCTCCTTCGTTAATCCCTAGGTAATTGCAATTTTCTTGTGGGTCAAGCTCCTTGCAAATGTTGCTTTAGCACACTTATCAAGGCCAAAGTCCATCCCGATGTTATTTCTGAATTCTATAATAGTTGTTAGCAGCCTTACTAGCTCTTCGTCATTTCTAGCAAACAGCTTCAGATCATCCATATAAAACAGATGGTTTATTATCGTATTGTAAACTTTAAACCCATACCTGGTATTATTTAGTTCGTTTCAGAGCGGAATCAGTGTCATGCAAAAGAGTAATGGGGAGCAGTAGTCACCTTGAAAGATGCCTCGTTTGATGTTGATGCTGTTAGTTTGGCTCATCTCATTACAATGGTTTAGAAGGAGACGTGTATTCCATTTAGCCATGCTACCTTGTAACAATTTGGAGATGGCAGGCGAGTTCTTACATATTTCAAGGGCCTAGAGTGTCCAGTTATGTGGGGCACTATCAAACGCTTTCCTATATTCCATGCA
>NC_043006.1:80873804-80896304 GCF_006345805.1 Octopus sinensis | reverse complement strand
AGGATGTTGAATGAAACACCCATATTTCCAGCTATATATTGCCAGCTATAATAATAATAATAATAATAATAATAATAATAATAATAATAATAATAATAATAATAATAATAATAATGATCATAATAATATTGTGTGAATGTTTCATATTAGCTGCTCAAGATCAAAGCTTATTAACCCGGAAATATCAAGACAATGTGATAAAAATGGATCTGACCCAAAATGCCGATTCTGTAACGATGAGATTGAAACTATAGACCACCTAATCTCAGGATGTAGAGCCGTAGCACCTGTAGAATATAAAGCAAGACATGACAGAGACGGCCAGTATTTACACTGGACAATATGTCAGCATTATAAAATCAAAACCGCTGACAAATGGTATAAGCACCATCCTGAAGCTGTGACTGAGGGAGAAAATGTGTCGATTCTATGGGACTTCCCCGTACATACCGACAAAAATATAAAAACTAATAAATCGGATATCATTATAAAAGATTAGACAAAAAGGAGATGTTTATTAATTGACATGAGTATTCCTTGCGATCACAATATAGCGGCGAAGGAATTTGACAAGATCAGTAAATATAAAGACGTGATTGCAGGATCTCTAGGAATGATAAAAAAAGGTACTGAAACCTATTTGAAAATGATACCAGGCTTACCATCCCTACAGGAAGTGCACAAAACCGTGTTAACTGGAACGGCTCATGTACTAAGAAGAGCATTATTGCTGTGAAAACAACATTCATTCATGAATTTATATATTTATTAATCTTTTTAAATGCATATTTTACCTGTGAATATGTGTGTGTAACCTGGGAACGTACACAATGAGCTTCTCTGCTCTAGGTGTACGGAAAACACTCGGCGAGAAACGGAAGAATATTTGAAGAAAGAAGGAATAATAATAATAATAATGATAATAATAATAATAATAATAATAATAATGGTACGATTATAATTGTAACAGCAATGATGGCCGTCTCCCCACGAGCCAATCAAAGCTAAAAAATGATAACATTATCGTAGCACCAAAATGTTTTTGGAAACTAAAAGGAAAACTAAATCAGTATACCAAATCGCTTGTCCTATGGTTAATCTGGAAGCGCGTCCCCCAGGGAAGAGCCAGCCTGGGATCGAAAAGTCATCAACTGGCACAAACTCTTCTCCGAATACGAACATGGATGGTCACTTGAACGGGAAATCCCCCAACTCGAGCCCTCCAAGTTCACCACCACAACCACCACAGAAAGAAAAATGTAAGCGGAACAAATGGACCCGAGAAGAGTATAAAGAAGTAATATACGCTTATTACTATGCATTAGGTAGGCCATCTCAAGAGAGACACACCGCAAACTCTTACAGTATATGGAGAACACGGAATCAAGACAGTAGGCCCTATTTGGACGAGAACAAATTAGCAAATGTGAGGAGGGATATCTTTAGAAATAACAGACTCACAGACAGTGAAATAAGCGCGATCAAGCACGCAACGGAAAATGACATAATATAAGACACAAAGGAAATGAAGAATCAGATGAACAGTATAGCCCGCCACGAGGCTTAATTGAAAGACTGCCATCTGACCAAAGTACGCAAAGGCCTGAAGATACAAGAAATTCTATTGTACCTGTTAAAGATAGCCAGGAAAACGAAAGAACAACAGTAACTGAAGATCTCGCATTTGCTGAAGAACACAGAGAGTCTATAGCAGAAATGAGGCAGAAAATCCTGAATACGCTTGAAGTTGTAAGACATACAAGTATGAATGATAGAGAACCGCTTCATAAACTCTCAAATACAAACCAAAATAAAAAACAAATCCAAATTGGCAACTATGTAACAAATGAAATAATACGAGAATTAAAACCTGATTTTACCGAGTTAAATGAAATTATTTACGCTTCTGCTAGGGCAATTGAAACCAGCTGTATGCCCCCGAAAAAACAAAGAAAACAAAACCTGGGAAGAAATCAAACCTGGAGAAGTAAAATTGAAACAGAGATTGAATTTATGAGAGGGGAAATATCAATATTAAATGAACTAATATTTGGAAATGATGTAAGATCCAGAACAGGAAGAAAGATGAAGAGAAAATTTGGATCCTCACCAAGAGAAGAACTGATATCAATAAAAGAAACGCTGAAACAAAAAGTCCGAGCAAAAGCCCAAAGAATACGAAGATTTGAGAAGAGAAACAAGTTTTACAAGCAAAATAATCTGTTCACATCCAATGCCAAAAAATTCTACAGAGAAATAGGGAAGGAGAAAGTAACCGTTAAAGACACCCCTCCCATGGAAGAAGTTCAAAACTTTTGGAAAAGGATTTGGAGTGACAAGAAGACGTACAACATAAATGCAGACTGGATTATACAAACTGAAGGATCCTACCAAAATTTACAACAACAAGCATGGGAAGACATCACAATAGCAGACCTAAGAAAGGCACTCACGAAGGCCCATAATTGGAAATCCCCCGGTAAAGATAGGGTGCCGAATTTCTGGCTCGCATCGCTCACGTGCGCACACGGTAAGCTAGTTCAGCTGCTCAACGGAATTATGAGAGACCCAAAGAAAACACCTGAATGGTTAGCAAGTGGCATTACTTACCTACTCCCAAAGAATAACGAAACCAACCTTCCAAAAAACTATCGGCCTATAACCTGTCTATCGACCACGTATAAAATCCTAACATCTATCCTGGCGGAGAAAACATATGCATTCATGGAGAAGAACGATATTTTCCCCATTGAACAAAAAGGGTGCCGCCGAGGCTCTTACGGATGCAAAGATCAACTGCTAATCAATCGTATGATCCTTGAGAACTGTCACAACAAGCGCAGAAATCTCAGCACCGCATGGATTGACTATAAAAAGGCCTTCGACAGTATACCGCATCCATGGATCTTGAGATCGCTGGACATCTTCAAAATTACCCCTGTGATTTCAAACTTCCTGAAGCACAATATGTCGTTGTGGAATACGAATCTCCAATTATACCACTCTAATGGAGTACTTGCCTCAGAAAATATAAACATCAACTGTGGAATTTTTCAAGGTGACTCACTTTCACCTTTAATATTCTGCATAGCCCTAATACCCCTTACAAGTGAATTAAACAGAACAGGGTATGGGTATAAAATTGCCAATAAAAAATAAGCCATCTATTTTATATGGATGACTTAAAACTTTATGGTAAAGACAATAATGAATTGAAGGCCTATTGCGCACCGTGAAATCATTCAGCGATGACATCGGGATGGAGTTTGGACTTGAGAAGTGTGCCAAGGCCACTTTCCAGAAAGGGAAAGTGAAGACCACAAATTCAGTCGTGTTAGATGTTGACACAGTCATAAGAGAGCTTGAGCAAGAACAAACATACAAATATTTAGGGATAAATGAAGGCTCTGGTATTCAGCATGCAAGCATGAAAGAGAAAATCAGGAAGGAATGTTATAGGAAGTTCGTGCAGTCCTGAAATCTGAAAAATGCACGTAACAAGGTGTTAGCTATAAATTCCCTAGCAGTTCCAGTTGTTACTTATAGCTACAAGGTGTTGAACTGGAATATGAGTGAAGTAAAGAATATAGATAGAAATACGCAAGCTGCTGAGTAATAGGATGCACCACCCAAGGCAGACGTAGATCGCCTTTACCTTCCCAGAGCCCAAGGAGGTCGAGGCCTGATCCAATTTGAACTAGCTTACAAAACAACCACAATTGGACTGGCCAAATATCTAGAAATATCGAATGACTGGATGCTAAAGCTCGTGGAAAATCACGAGAGACGAAAGAAGCTTCATTCTATCATCAAGGAAAGCAAAAAATTTGCTATTGATCTCGTGCAGGATACCCAAACTGAACAACCCGAGGGAAGTACGGCAACTATTGCTGCAAAGAAGGTGAAAATGATGGCAATGAAAAAAGCGCACGAGCAATTGGCTGATAGGTGGGAGGAGAAACCTCTGCATGGCAAATATGTGACCCGCAGCAAACAAGCTGATGTTGACCAGAAGCAAACCCATCAGTGGCTGCGGAGCTCAGGGCTAAAAGCAGAGAGCGAAGGTTTCATCCTGGCTGCTCAAGACCAAAGCCTATCAACCGGAACTACCAGGCCAATGTGATGAAAAATGGAGCAGACCCAAAATGCCGATTCTGCAACGACATGATTGAAACAGTGGACCACCTAATCTCTGGATGTAAAGTCTTAGCACCAGTGGAGTATAAATTAAGACATGACAGAGTTGGCCAATATCTCCACTGGCTAATAAGTCGGCATTACAATATCAAAACTGCCGACAAGTGGTATAATCACCACCCTGAGGCTGTAACTGAAGGAGAAAATGTAACCATTCTGTGGGACTTTCCAGTACATACAGACCGAACCATCAAGGCCAATAACCAGATATTGTTGTGAAAGACCAAAACAATAAAGTTTGCTTATTGATCGACATGAGCATCCCTTGTGATCATAATATCTCAGCGAAAGAGTTTGACAAGCTCAGAAAATATAAAGACCTACTCATTGAAATTGAGAAAATGTGGCATCTCAAGGCGGTTACAATACCAGTGATCGTAGGAGCACTAGGAATGATCAAGAAGGGAACCGAAAATTATATGAGAATGATCCCTGGCTTACCATCCCTGCAAGAAGTGCAAAAGATTGTCTTAACTGGTACATCACACGTATTGAGAAGAGCATTGTCGATGTGAGAACTGTTGCTGCTCATGCATTTTAATTTAACTTTAAAAAAAAATTTTTTTAAATGAACGAACTACTGAGTTTGGTTTAATGGCCTACCAATATACACTATGAGTTTCTTTGCCCTAGGAGTCGGGAAGACACTCGGCAAGAAATGGAAGAAAATTTGAAAGAAGAAAAAAAAAGTAATAATAATAATAATAATAATAATAATAATAATAATAATAATAATAATAATGATGATGATGATGATGATGATGATGATGATGATGATGATGATGATGATGATGATGATGATGATGATGATGACGGTGATGGTGATGATGATGATGATGATGATGATGATGATGACGAAGAACGCGATTCCATTGTAATTTTATTGAACGATATTTCAACAGTATGTCCAGTTCGAAATAAGAAGTGATAAAAATTCAGAAATTTAAACGGAAAGTATGAACGAGAGCAAGTAGCGTCCACACGTTGATGGAATGACATCATCAGTTTTTAAGTCTTTAACAGGCGAAAAGAAAGAAAAAAAAAGAGAAAAGGTAAGAAAAAGAGAGAAAGAAGAATGTTTAATCAAACAGTTTTGTATAAATTTGATGATGTTCTCCTGTCCTCTTATTCATTTCTCCAGGGCGTGATGTTAATAACGTGCAAACATATTTCTCCTCATATATTCTGAGAAGTGAAAGCGAAATAGATTCAGAATATTTTCTGAGAATATACACTTTCAAGTCTTCTTCAAAATTGCAGCCGCTTGAAACGAAATGTTCAGCAAGTTCTGTCGAACTAATGTTATTGTAGCTGACGTCGAATCTGTGCCCATTAAACCTTTTGTTTAATTGTTCCGTTGTGCAACCAACATAAATTAAGTTGTGTTTTGTGCATTCTGCAGCGTACACCAAATAGGAATCTTTACATGTTCCACCTTCTGTATAAATCATAACGTTTCTGTTATGATTTCTGATGGAATTCACTTCACTCATATTGTTGCACAACATATATCTGACTCCAAGAAAACGAACATTGGAGTATCTACACGCTGTACCTTAAAGAACAGCCGCAAGAGAGGTAAGACCTGTTCATTGTGCTCAACTGGATGATGATCACGACAATGATGTAGATGAGAAAGACGACGACGACTTCAGCGATGGATAAGATGAACTGTAGAACGCAGTGAAATGTAACACACTGATGATGGTGATGAAACTAAGTGAATTACTAATTTTAGAATATCAATTTAAGACGAAAAAAATTCAATCATTGATTGCAGTAATTTAATTTAGTGGCAAGCTAGAAATCTAACTTTTTAAAAAAATGGATGCAGACTAAAATGAAGAGAACGAGCGTCATTAAGTGAAGGACAAGTGTGTGTGTGTGTGTGTGTGTGTGAGAGAGAGAGAGAGAGAGAGAGAGAGAGAAAGAAAGGGTGACAGAGTGGTGTGGTTGTCTGTATTATCAGTGTGAAATCATGTTTTGACAAATAATTTTGTAAGATTTCAATAAAGATAATGTATATTTGTATATACACACATACACATGCGTAGTAGTGGTAGTAGTAGTAGTAGTAGTAGTAGTAGTAGTAGTAGTAGTAGTAGTAGTAGTTGTAGTAGTAGTAGTAGTAGTCCTTTCTACAAAATGCACAAGGACTGAAATTTTGGAGTAAGGGTCTAGATTACATCAAACCCAGTGTTACTCTGGAACTTAATTTGTCGGCCCCGAAAGGATGAATGATATAGTCATCTTCGGCGGAATTTGGCATCAGAACGTTGCCACCAGCGAAATGCCGCTAAGCATTTCGTCCAGTTCTCTAACGATTCTGCCAGCTCACCGCCTTAATAATAATGGAGCATCATAGCCATGTGTTGAGAGGGATTCTTTGGGGTTTGAATAATTCACCTCTGGAAACATGGGTGGTTCTTTCAACACCCTTAAACAACCATTATTCAGGGACCTTTTGAGCGGGATGGGCTACTCAACCTGAAGAAAATTCTAACTGGGCCCCACCTGCAAGGTCATGCGCTGTTTATCTTGATATGAGATCACCATGTCGCGCACATATGGTTATGATGCATGTGCCTGGTGTACCCTTATCGGACGGGTAGTCATGATGGGTATATTGGGCTTCGTATATTTTACCCCAGTGTCACTTTGATGGCATGAACTGCTCTCTCACTCAATAATAATAATAATAATAATAATATAATAATAATAATAATAATAATATAATAATAATAATAGTAATAATAATAATAATAATATAATAATATAATAATAATAATAATAATAATAATAATAATAATAATAAAATAGAACTGGATGCGGATATAAATGTTACGGCAAAACGATCAGCCACCTTTTATATATGGATGACCTCAAAATATACGCTGCAAATGACAAACAGCTGGAAACACTATTAAAGACAGTTCATGGATTTACCAAAGAAATGGATATGAAATTTGGATTAGAAAAATGCGCCAAAGTAACCATGAAAAGAGGAAAACTAGTTAAGAGTAACAACATCACACTAGATAAAACCAATGAAATAAAAGAATTAGACCAAAGCCAAACTTACAAATACTTAGGAATCCATGAACTAGATAAGACACAACACACACAAATGAAAGAGAAAATAAAAAAAGAATATTATAGACGAGTTAGATCAATACTAAAAACAGAGCTCAATGCTAAAAACAAGATAATACGTATCAACACTTTAGCTGTCCCAGTTATAAGTTACAGCTACAATATCCTTAACTGGACACGAAGTGAACTGTCCAAAATAGATAGGAAAACAAGAAAAATACTGACAGGATCTAGGATGCATCACCCAAAATCTGACATAGAAAGACTATATATACAACGTATAGAAGGTGATAGAGGCCTTATACAGCTGGAAAACTACTATAAAATAACCACCATAGGACTGCAAAAATACCTACTTCAGAAGGAAGGAAAACTGATCCAGATAGCTGCAAAACACGAGCAAAACAAAAAACTGTTCTCAGTATTTAAGGAAGCTGACAAATACAAACAAGAAATCATACCACCTAATAAACACAAAGAAGAAGAAGAAGATGATGAAGAACAACAAAAGCTATAAAACAAATGAAATCCAAACTAAAAATAGAACAGCAACGAGCCATGATAAAACGATGGCAAGAAAAGCCCCTTCATGGTAAATACTGCACTAAACTAAACGCAAAAGAAATAGACAAAGAAAAATCCCAGCAATGGTTGAGAAGCTCAGGACTCAAAGCAGAAACAGAGGGATTTTTAATTGCAGCACAAGACCAAAGCCTCCCCACCAGAAATTACCAAAAACATGTAATGAAAAGAAATATAACAAGTAACTGCAGAATATGTGGAGATGGACAAGAAACAATAAATCATATTATCTCTAGCTGCCCAGTCCTGGCTAAGAAGGAATATATTCACAGACATGACAGAGTTGGAACCTACATACATTGGAGGCTATGCCAACATCATGGAATAACAACAGAAAAAAGATGGTATAGGCACACACCAGAAAAGGTCACAGAAAACGAGAAAGCAACCATACTCTGGGATATGCCGATACACACAGATAGAGAAATTAAGGCCAACAGACCAGATATAGTTGTCAGAGATCATGAAGAAAAAAAATGCTTTCTAATTGATGTATCAATACCGGCAGATGACAACGTGTCTCTAAAAGAAATGGAGAAACTCTCAAAATACAAAGACCTGGAAATAGAGGTAACTAGAATGTGGAATCTGAAAACAGAAACAATTCCTATCATAGTAGGTGCATTAGGCATGATAAAAAAATATTCAGACAAATACATAACAAAAACACCAGGACTTACAAACACATATAACATACAGAAAATTGCACTACTAGGCACTGCACACATCCTACGCAGAACACTTTCCATACAATAACCATCAGAGCATCACAACAAATCACAGCACATTCCCAAGGCACACAGAGCTGCGCTCGCTAGTGAAGTGAAAGCACGCTATAAAAATAAAACTACTGAATAATAATAATAATAATAATGCCCTGATGCAGTATCAGGCAGTGGCTCTCATGGCTTCTGATCTTAACTGATTGAAAATGCTATCATGTACATTGTTTTGTCTTGGTATAAAAGACTGGATACAGCAAATATTCTGCTCAATACCACAGATTTGCCTGTCAGTTGTTTGACCTTAACCAGTTGAGCATGTCCCTTAATAGCTGACGATATGTGCATCTCTGAACACGAACAGATGTAGTGAGGGAGCATCATAGCCATGTGATGAGAGGAATTATTTGGGGTTTGAATAATTCACCTCTGGAAACATGGGTGTTTCGTTCAACATCCTCAATCAACCCTTATTCAAGTACCTTTTGAGCGGGATTACTTACTCGACGAGAACATAATACTAACTGGGCCCCACCTGCAAGGTTATGCGCTGTTTACCTTGATATGAGATCACCATGCCGCGCACATATGGTTGTGATGCATGTGTCTAGTGTACCTTTATCGGACGGGTAGTCATGGTGGGCATACTGGGCTTTGTATAATTTACCCCAGTGTCATTTCGATGGCATGCACTGCTCTCTCGCTCAGTAATAATAATAATGATAATAATAATAATAATGATAATAATAATAACAACAACAATAATAATAATAATAATAATAATAATAATAATAATAATAATAATAATAATAATAATAATAAAATAATAATAATAATCCTTTTTACTACAGACACAAGTTTATGGGGAGGGGACTATTTGATTACATCGACTCCAGTGTTTCACTGGTACTTAATTTATCGACATCGAAAGGATGAAATACATACACGACCTCCACGGCGCGGAATTTAAACTCAGAATGTAAAGACGGACGAAATGCCGCTAAGCATTTTGCCCGACGCGTTAACTGTTCTGCCTGATAATAAACAAAGATATAGACAAAATGAGTGAAGGAGTTTGATGTAGAATGTCGTGTAGAGCTTCTATAGAATGTTTGCCCCTTAGCGACAGGAAAGATTATCAAGAGGCTTCTAAGCAGTTGAAAGACTATTGAAAGCTAGTGGATACCTAATATTACTGGTAGTAACTCGCTACTTACATAAATCCTGCCAGGCCTAAGACCGAACCTGAGTCAAATTAATAATGATGATGATGATGATGATGATGATGATGATGATGATAATAGTACTGAGGATGACCACAACGATGATATCGATATGTGTGGTGAAGTGAATGTGTGTCTGTGTGTCTGTGTGTGTGTGTATCTATATTTAAATATGTTACTTCCAGACATGATCGTGATTATAGAGCATACACATTATAAGTCAGGGGAGGAGGCACATTCACCAAGCATTTAGTTTCACAAGTCGAAGCACGCGGCTAATTTAACACAACTGAAGGAATAATGGTTTCTAAACGTTTAAATACTTTTCTGATAAAAGTTATTAAACCCAACCGAAAACAATAGTTTGACTAAAATATAGCTGATAAATCTTCGAAAGAAGTGAAGAAAACTCTGACAACTGGAAATAGCAAAAATACAAAGAGCAATAATAAATAAAATAAAAGCGAATTTACTTATGAATTTAATCATTTCCATTCACAAACAACACTGAGGAAAACTGTAATCAGAATCTAATGTAATTAATATGGCGGCTTTGACAATGAGAGGGAGGATAATATATATTTTATTCAATAGAAATTCAAGGATATACAGGAAGGAGAGCGAAGAAGAAAGTAATGATTTCGTGAGGGAGGGATAATTCACGGAGACAGAGAGACAGACAGATAAAGAATAAGTGCAAAAGGATACAATAGAAAATTATTAATTAAGTGACAAGATTTGTAATTAAGTACCTTATCATTGCTAATCAACAAATTAAACGATACTTGTAGAGAAAATCGTTGCACATGTTCGTCGTTGAAAAAGGAAGCTTTAATTAATAAATCTTTATGTTAAATTTGATAAGAGAAAAGTAAGAATCTATAATTATGTTGAACCCATTCTTTATTGAGTTTTCTACTTTATTACGTACTTTAACAGTTGCTTTATTTTTCCATTTTTTTTTCATTTCAAATGGGAAAAGTGATATCTTCTCACCAGATATTCTATTCTTCTATGTTGCAGCGTTAAACAGGATTTTCTCTTCAGTCTCTCACTTAAACCAGAAGTCTATTATTATTATTATTATTATTATTATTATTATTATTATTATTATTATTATTATTATTATTATCATCATCATCATCTTCATCATCATCATCATCATCATCATCATCATTATTATTATTATTATTATTGTTGTTGTTGTTGTTATTATTATTATTATTATTGAGTGAGAGGGCAGTGCATGCCATCAAAGTGACACTGGGGTAAAATATACGAAGCCCAGTATACCCATCATGACTAAACATCTGATAAGGGTATACTAGGCAATGCATCACAACCATATGTGCGTGACATGGTGATCTCATATCAACATAAACTGCACATAACCTTGCAGGTGGGGCTCAGTTAGAATTTTCTTCTGGTCGAGTAATCTATCCCGCTCAAAAGGTCCCTCAATAAGGGATGATTAAGGATGTTGAACGAAACACGCATGTTTCCAGAGGTGAATTATTCAACCCCCAAAGAATCCCTCTCAACACATGGCTATGATGCTTCCCCATTACAACGACGTAATAGTTAAGAGCGCGGGTTACTAACTTCAAAATTCCCAGTTCGATTCCAGGCAGTGACCTGAATAATAATAATATAATAATAATAATAATAATAATAATAATAATAATAATAATAATAATAATAAAATAATAATAATAATAATAATAATAATAATAATAATAATAATAATAATAATAATAAAACCGGGGACGTTTAAGATGTGAGAACGACAAAAAAGTGCTCCGAAATCTATCCACAAACACCGAAAACAAAGACATCGTATGGAGCCAAAAAATTACTGACAAAGGATTGGACTATATCCGAGTAAGTAGTACTCATTGAAATTTATTACTATTTTCGAAACGAAATGATGTATATTTAACTCGATATCATCTCCACCTCTAACACAACACATGTAAACACACGTGAAACAATGCGATCCATCAACACCAGATCATCCCCGACCCCAAACACCATGTACAAAAAACTACGAAGAAATTAAATAACACCGATATTATTCAGCCCAAGAATAACAATCGGGAAGTACGTACTTTAAACTTACAACACAAAATGTACGAAAAACTACATGTGCAAAACAATGTGACAACAGAAATGAACGGACCGGTACCCTACGCAAATGACGACCGTCAAAATAATGGGCCGGACGTTGTTCTCATGTCCCGCACATAAAACCCAAAAGATATAAATGGACACGTGAGGAATACATTTCTATCCTACACGCTCACTTTACGGCAGTGCTCTACCCAAAGAATGAAAACACAACAACACATACATATAAAATATGGAAGGAAAATAACATAAATATAGACTTGGATACAGCAATGAACCCTAATAAACTAGCAAACGTACGAGGATACATTCTCAGCGCAAAAAAAATATCAGAAATAGAAATAGAACATCTAAAAGAAAAAATACATCAGGAAAATGTAGATAGAAGCCACACAACAATGCCCAATAATATAAACACTGAAACAGTAAAACACGAAGACAAACGTAACATTCCCAACAAACACGATGTAAACAAAAACAACAAACCCAGACCGTAAGGATGCATAATAATACACGACAAACAGCAAGCCAAAACACGACAAACAAACATACAAATAAGAAAGAAAGTGACACAAATCTAAAACCTGGAAACAACGAAGGGGAGCCTAATGATTATGATAATATAAAAAGTAGAATAATCAAAGAACTGAAAACCACAGAGCTCAAAATGGACCACCGACCATACCTCCCAAAAATCAAAATAGACGAAACAACAACACCAATTATAAACAGCATAAACCTAGCCGTCACGGAACTAATAGCCACTGAAACAAAAAGCGATATCACTGAGCTAAATGACTTAGTATATGCAGCAGTCACTGCAGACACAAAAGAAGCTGGATACTCAAACTTGTCCAAACAGGAGTACCACCACCCAAACAAACCCTGTGGATAAATAACATTCAAAACAAAATACAGAAAATGAGAAAAGATCTGTCGATTCTTAATGAAATCAGTAGACAATCAACGCTACTGAGCAACAAAAAGAAAACAAAAATACTTCGCAAATACAAAATCACAGAAAAAGATTTACCTGTGATAAAAGAAAAGCTAAAGCAAGATATCCTTGCCAAAGCACAAAGGATCCGCCGGTACGAGAAACGCCAGCGCTTTTTTGAACAAAACAAAAAGTTCAACTCCAACCCCAAAAAGTTCTACCAAGAACTTGGCAAAAATAAAATAGAAATCACTGCAGCACCAACAGCAGAAGAAGTGGAAGAATTCTGGAGAGAAATATGATCGGAGAACGAACAACCAAAAAAAAGAAGTATTAAAACAACAAACACAGCATCTGAGCAACTTTGGACCCGCATAACAACTGAAGAGGTCACCCAGTCACTGCAAAGACTAAGCAACTGGAAGGCACCTGGGCATGACAAGATCCCTAACTTCTGGTTGAAATATCTAACAGGAAGGCACAAAAAGCTGGCTAAAAACTTTAACAACATACTAGCAGAGCCAGAGACAATGCCTGAATGGCCCAGGAAGGGGAAAACCATCTTAATTCCCAAATCAAATGAGACAGCAAAGCCAGAAAACTACAGACCAATAACCTGTCTCCCTACAATGTACAAGGCATTTACTGCAGTGATATCGCAAAGGTTGAACAAGCACCTGGACGAAAACAACCTGTTTCCAGAAGAGCAGAAAGGATGCCGCAAAGGCTCATATGGCTGTAAAGATCAACTAATGATTAATAAAGCCATAACTGAAGACAGCCACAGAAAGAAGAAAGGCCTCACTATGGCCTGGATCGACTACAAAAAGGTGTTTGATAGCATACCCCACACATGGATCCTCGAAACATTAGCCATTAACAAAGTAGCACCAACAAATATAAAATTCATAGGACATTCTATGAATAAATGGCAAACAGTGCTACAGCTCCAAACAAAAGAGGGACTCATGAAAACCAAAGCCATCCCCATTAGAAGAGGAATATTCCAGGGAGACACGCTCTCTCCACTGCTTTTCTGCTTGGCACTCTCACCTCTATCTGATATGCTAAATAGAACTGGAGGCGGATATAAATGTTACGGCAAAACGATCAGCCACCTTTTATATATGGATGACCTCAAACTATACGCTGCAAATGACAAACAGCTGGAAACATTATTAAAAACAGTTCATGGATTTACCAAAGAAATAGATATGAAATTTGGATTAGAAAAATGGGCCAAAGTAACCATGAAAAGAGGAAAACTAGTTAAGAGTAGCAACATCACACTAGATAAAACCAATGAAATAAAAGAATTAGACCAAAGCCAAACTTACAAATACTTAGGAATCCATGAGCTAGATAAGACACAACACACACAAATGAAAGAGAAAATAAAAAAAAAGAACATTATAGAAGAGTTAGATCAATACTAAAAACAGAGCTCAATGCTAAAAACAAGATAATAGGTATTAATACTTTAGCTGTCCCAGTTATAAGTTACAGCTACAATATCCTCAACTGGACACTTAATGACCTGACCAAAATAGATAGGAAAACAAGAAAAATAATGACAGGATCTAGGATGCATCACCCAAAATCTGACATAGAAAGACTATATATACAACGTATAGAAGGTGGTAGAGGCCTTATACAGCTGGAAAACTACTATAAAATAACCACCATAGGACAGCAAAAATATCTACTTCAGAAGGAAGGAAAACTGATACAAATAGCGGTAAAACACGAGCAAAACAAAAAACTGTTCTCAGTATTTAAGGAAGATGACAAATACAAACAAGAAATCATACCACCTAATAAATATGAAGAAGAAGAAGAAGAAGAGAAGAAGAAGAGAAGAAGAAGAAGAAGAAGAAGAAGAAGAAGAAGAAGGAGGAGAAGAAGAAGAAGAAGAAGAAGAAGAAGAAGAAGACGAAGAAGAAGAAGAAGAAGAAGAAGAAGAAGAAGAAGAAGAAGAAGAAACAACAAAAGCTATAAAACAAATGAAATCCAAACTAAAAATAGAACAGCAACGAACCATGATAAAACGATAGCAAGAAAAGCCCCTTCATGGTAAATACTGGACTAAACTAAACGCAAAAGAAATAGACAAAGAAAATTCCCAGCAATGGTTGAGAAGCTCAGGACTCAAAGCAGAGACAGAGGGATTTTTAATTGCAGCACAAGACCAAAGCCTCCCCACCAGAAATTACCAAAAACATGTAATGAAGAGAAATATAACATGTAACTGCAGAATATGTGGAGATGGACAAGAAACAATAAATCATATTATCTCTAGCTGCCCAGTCCTGGCTAAGAAGGAATATATTCACAGACATGACAGAGTTGGAACCTACATACATTGGAAGCTATGCCAACATTATGGAATAACAACAGAAAAAAGATGGTATAGGCACACACCAGAAAAGGTCACAGAAAACGAGAAAGCAACCATACTCTGGGATATATCGATACACACAGATAGAGAAATTAAGGCCAACAGACCAGATATAGTTGTCAAAGATCATGAAGAAAAAAATGCTTTCTAATTGATGTAACAATACCGGCAGATGACAACTTGTCTCTAAATGAAATGGAGAAACTCTCAAAATACAAAGACCTGAAAATAGAGGTAACCAGAATGTGTAATCTAAAAGCAGAAACAATTCCTATCATAGTAGGTGCATTAGGCATGATAAAAAATATTCAGACAAATACATAGCAAAAACTGCAGGACTTACAAACACATATAACATACAGAAAATTGCACTACTAGGCACTGCACATATCTTACACAGAACACTTTCCATACAATAACCATCAGAGCATCACAACAAATCACAGCACATACCTAAGGCACACAGAGCTGCGCTCGGTAGTGAAGTGAAAGCACGCTATAAAAATAAAACTACTGAATAATAATAATAATAATAATAATAATAATAATAATAATAATATAATAATAATAATAATAATATAATAATAATAATAATAATAATAATAATAATTATAATGATAATAATAATAATAATAACAACATCGAAAAATGCATTAGGAATCAGAACCCTGGTTCGAAATTTCTCCAAGACACCTGATGAAACCTGGAGGGTATATCAGCCGAAACGTTGTATTAACAACAAATGAGAGAAGGACAAATATCCGTGAATTCTAAATAATGTAAATAAAGCAAGCAGGTTCTTTTGCTTTTCCCAATCTTCGATAATTATATCTGGAGTTTTAGCTTTTATTTCTTTGTCGATTTGAACTGGCATATCCCACATGATTGGGACCTGGTCATTGTCTTGTACTTTGTTTGGCACATATTTATACCACTTGTCAGTTTTAGATTTGTAATGTCGGTATGTTGTCCAGTGGAGATAACTGCTTATTCGGTCGTGTCTATGTATATATATTCGGATTTAGCAATGACTTGGCAACCCGAGATGCATTCAGTGTTAGAGCCTGTTTTCATTATTTCGCCTTTATAATTGTTTGTAACCAGACACCGATATTGTTCAGCGAGGATCAGTGCTTCCGTTTCAGCTCTTAGTTCAGAGCTTTTGAGCCATTGTCGGCTTTTACTTAGGCTCTCTTCCTTTCTGTGAAGCTTTGTAGGGTATTGGCCATGGAGTGATTTTTCTCGCCATTTCTTCCTAACATGTTTTGTTATTCTGTTTTCATGCTGTTTTTTCGTCTCTTTGACCTTTTCTGCTAATGTTATCATCTGAGCTCGGTGTATCAGTTTAGTGTTTCTGTTTTGCATTTTATCGCTCTTTGTGTATAGAGAAAAGCGTTTTCTTCTTCTCGTGTTGCTTTACTACATGCAGTAGTCTCCGACTCTTTGTTTCTAAAAACTTTCCTAGTCCAACGTTGTTATTTATAGTAGTTCTCTATCTGCATCAGGCTACGGCTTCGTTCTGAGCGGGGTAATTTTATTCTGCCTGCGTCTGCTTTGGGGTGGAGACTTCGGTACGTTGTTAGTAGTTTTCTGGTTTTTCTGTCTAGGTTTCTCAATTCACAAATCATCCAGTTTGTTATATTAAAGCTGTAATCATTACTATTGTTGTTGTTATTTACTTTTAATCTGCATATTTGTTACAATCACTTGCCGAGACACACCCACATCCCTAGGGCGAGTGAAGGATAAGAGTTGTTTCTGTATGACTGAGGCTTGGGGAAAAGAAATGGCAAAGGCAGTAGCGAAAGATCGTCATGTAATACAGCACAGACATTTAAAATGATAGGGTTTCTCTAAGGATGTCGGTAGTACTTTTCACCATAATCTTTTGGATTTCGCTGAGACATGGTTCTCCTGGGATGTTGGCTAGATGTTTCTGACATCCCTTTTTTATCATACCTAGGGCACCTACAATAACAAGAACAGTTCTCCATGAAACTAACAATAGCACATAAACACACACACACACACACACACACACACACACACACATATATATATATATATATATATATATATATAGAGAGAGAGAGAGAGATACATACATACATACATACATACATAATACATAAACATACATACACTTATGTATATGGATGGATGTGTGCGTCTCTTTGTATTTGCGCTTCCGCCGCTTTACATCTTATTACGTTTTGTTTAGGTCGCATAACATTAGCACTTTGGCAAAAGACCGATAAAATACCTATTTCTTTATTACCCACAAGGGGCTAAACACAGAGGGGACAAACAAGGACAGACATAGGTATTAAGTCGATTACATCGACCCCAGCGCGTAACTGGTACTTAATTTATCGACCCCGAAAGGATGAAAGGCAAAGTCGACCTCGGCGGAATTTGAACTCACAACGTAACGCAGACGAAATACCGCTAAGCATTTCGCCCGGCGTGCTAACGTTTCTGCCAGTTCGTCGCCGATAAAATACCAAAATTAAAAATACACACAGGGGGCAATGCCTCAACATGGTTGGACTCCAATGACTGAAACAAGTAAAACAATAAAGACTGAACAAGTACATCTTTAGAAAGAAAAGTGAAGCAATCTTATGATAGTAAACGATAATGGTGGCCAAATGTTTTCGAAAGACAGAGCATTTGCAGGAGTTATATTCATAGTCATTTCAATAGTCGCCCACTACTTTTTTTCAACTTCTGTAGGACATAATTTAAAGAAGAATGTTCCACACATCGCATAAAGACATAACCAAGGCATCGTTTTCGTCAGTTTACGCTCAGTACCATTCCAAGACTGAACAAATGATTTATCGGTTGGTATGTTTTGTACTGAGAGCGATTTCAGAATTGCTTAACGGTATATTTTAAGAAGACAGACAGTATTTTATTTTATTTTCTTTTGTGAAATAATGATTGAATAAACTGCTGTGTTGGTGAATGAGACCAACCAACCAAACGATAGATTTAATAAATTATGTTTGACTGAATAATAATAAAACATTTAATTGAATATTATGGTTCAGCAATATTTTCATTGAAGGTTGAGAATGAAGGTGGTGAGTAACAAGGCTTGAAATATTCCAGAGAGAAATAAACAGTTGATATATGACAATGTAAATAGTACAATTCTGTTGTAACTTACCACCCCCTATATATATATAAGGTGTATTGTGAGTATATAACACGTATCCTATAGAAATTCGACGAACAATTAAAGATGGAGAAGAGAAGGTGTTAAAAGTTTTTTAAAAGCCTAATACTTACATTCGATCGTTTCGAACGGTAATATTAGCATGTAAATAACATGGAAAAAATTAGAAATTAATTTAGTTATAATTATAATTAAATTAATTACATACTACTGTTCTCCTCAGTGCGAAAGAAGAATACAACAAAAAGAATACATCAGAATGATATCATATTGTTACAGAAGACTAGATGGAGTGAGTGTCACATATTTGGATATACATAATATGCTTATGAAAGATGAAAGGTAAAAATATGCTTAGGTAGTGTTGAGTCTCGATGTGTATGAACTATACCTGATGCGGCAAACGGTTGTTTGAAAATATAAGTGAAAAATGATTACGAAACATTCTCTCTATATGAAGATAAGTAATTAAGTGATATACATTCCAGATAAAGCATTTATCACAAGTAAAATATAATATTATATATATAAGAAATATACTCATTGGAGTACAGACTTATTCTGGCCTCGATGTGAAGTGTTTAGTTGAAAACTTTGTCCACACTTGTTATTTTTTAAGACCTCCATACATTATATCGTTTCTAATACCAAACCACTAGAACTGCAGGAGACGACACTTGCTCGAAGTACCAAGCAGTGATCTAGAAAGCAAAGCTACTTTGCTGGTAATCAAGTTTCCTAACCACATCATCTGTATATGTACATATATATATATATATATATATATTATATATATATATATAGGGAGAGTTTACGAAAAAAAAAGTCGAAGACGGGTGTGTGAAACAACAAACAGACGTATTAGTATAACGCTCAGGAATAGAACATTATTTTACGTTTCGGGCCTACGCTCTTCTACAGAAAGGGACACAGAAGAAAAAAAACAAGGAGAGAAAACAATGTGTGTAGTGGCTAACGATCTATCATGGCGATATATATATATATATATATATACTAGCAGTAATACACGTCGTTAATCAGGTAATTACTTTTACTCTTTCTCAGGAGCCAAATTCAAAGTGTTATTATATATATAGATCTAATTCTCCTGTATGTGTATTTTATAAGAAAATAACGTAATAATTGAAGTAAAAAAAAGATCACTTTCATACACTAACTTCAGTTTGTTTATTATATGACAATGATAAATGAGTTATATCTTATTTTATATATCAATACAGTAATGGCAATAATGTTATACACAAGGCTTTGGTCGGCACGGAGCTGTAATAAAAGAGAATTTCCCAACGTGCTGCACAGTGGGACTCAACCCAAGGCGACATTGCTGGAAAGCAATCTTCTCAACTCCATAGCCACGCCTGAAGGGGAGATACATTTTGGATAATAAACTCCATGATACAATATGCTTAACAAATGGATGGGATGTTTACGGCGGGAAGACCTTTGATTTTAGTATCTATTCGAGAAACTTCCAGGATTAACTATCTGTTTCAATGAAATTGAGCAGTTGTTTTTAAAAACTGACAGAATTTTATGTTTATTACCAAAACAGATTTATAAATCTTACATCAAACTTTTATTGAAAATTTTCACCATGTCTGTATTCCTACATACTTCAAATCCATCCTTGGCGTTGTGAAACACGTTTTGAAGCATTTCAGTAGTTAGCTCCTGCATTGAATGTGTTCTTTAAGCCCAGCTAAACGATTGCTCCATCTTGGGAATGGAGGAAAAGAAACTGATTACTGCCAAATAGAAAAAAGCTGTCATGGACAAATAAGATGGGTCTAACAGGAATGAAAATAAAATTATAAACAATATTCAAAATTCTACACTTTTAACACATATTGAACATGATAAACATAAATAAAAGCGAGTTTTAAAAAGTGCATCCGATTTCACTAACATAATTATTAATTCTAGAACAATCTGTATTTACTCGTCGGTATAAACGGGGATGGAACATAGGTAGGACGCTAATTGCAGGTGGGGAGCATAGCTCTCAGAAGTGGTCACGCGGTCAAATTCAAATAACTGTGAGTTACAACGGTTTTTCTTTTGTATGAACATTTTGCATTATATAGTTCAAACATGGATAACATAGAAAGTAGAAATGCTGCCGGGCCATGCTGCGTTGCGCAGGATTGGAAACGTGAAACATCAACAGGATACTTCTGGAGAATGGATGAATGGGTTTGTTTGTGCCTTTGCCCAGCCGCATACACGCCCGTTTGTGCGCGGGATAGTAATATGAGGCATCAATAGGGTGCCGTCAAAAGTTTTTATGTTCTCATTTTCTCTGCCAAATTGGACAAAATGTTTTTCATGGAATGTTATACATTACTTATAATGCATAAGTAGTGTCAATATTTTATCGTCGGATAATGGCCTAAAACAAAGATAGAGCCCATTGCAGTATACTCGAATCTAATTAATCTGCATGGGGGGGGGTCGGCTTTGTGATGGTTTGAGCTTGACCACCAACTTCAAAAAAAAGTTTGTAATGTATCAACCTACATGTGGTGCTGTTTCGAATCCTCCTAAGATTTTTAAGGGTAAGTTACTTGAGGTTGTTGATTCTTTCATCTACCTTGGAAGCTCTATACAAAATGATGGAAATTTGGACACAGAAATACATCTGCGCATTCAAAGGGCAGCACAAGCATTTCGTGGTTTGGAGTCATGCGTTTGGCGCCAACGATATATGAATAGCAAAATAAAATTGGTTCGTTACATATGTCTTATTATCCGTGTTGTATTCTTCTGAAATATGGACGTGTTATGAAACACATTTCAAATTGTTAGAACAATACCACCAAAAATGCTTTCATCGCATTTTAAACATTAAATAGAGTTTTTTTACTCCAAACACAGATGTCCTTGCGCCTGCAGACATCACTTCAATTATAGCAATGATTCTAAAAAATCAAATAAGATGACCTGGCCATATTATTCGAATGGCGGATGAACGCACACCCAAACGGCTCTTTTTTGGCGAGCTTGCAGAGGAGAAACTCAATCGGTTTAAACCTCAAAAGATGTTTAAAGATGACATAAGGACAACAATGAAGTCGCTTGAAATGGATCCAGAGGACTTAGAAACTCTTGATGAATGGCGAACAAAGTGTGGAGTGAAGTGAAAGCGTTTGAAGAGGTGAGGATAACGCATGCAAGACTCAAGAGACATTTAAAAAAGAACGTTACTATCGAGAAGGTGTGCACAGTTTGTGACAGCCCATGCCTTTCTTTTGCTGGGTTGAAATCTCATTTATAGACTCATGCAAAACGAACCTTCACTAATTATTCTGCCTGTATATCTGTGCAAGCCTTTTGATGCCATGTTTGCCATAAGGTCGCACATCTAACGGAGGCCTCAAAAGACATTTTAAGGTCTACAAAGATCAGAACTTAACTGCAGTTTTTGGTCGACCAAATCGGATATGTAAAATATGTGGGTGTCTTTTCAAGACATTGTCTGGTTTAAAAAGTCAGATCAGACGCCATGATGGATCTAAGGTGTAGGTACAAAAGGTGGGCAAACTCTGCATAAGGAGTAGACAACCACCATACTGACATGGAGGGAGAGACAGAGAGATAGGTACATATATATGTATGTATATACATACATACATACATATATATATATATATTAATATATATACATGGATACACAAATCTATACATACACATATATACACATACTATATATATATATATATATTATATATATATATATATATTTTACATATATACATGTGTATGTATGTGTGCATGTAATTATTCACGCACACACACACTTACACGCACGCACACAAACACACATACATACGCACACAACGAGACGGTCGTACGAATATGTATACACGTGTATATTTCGAAATAAACAGCTTTTATGCGTTCATATCAATGAATGAATACTCGAAGAAAAGCAGCAGTGAGAAAATATCATTGAATACAATTTAAGCCAGTCATAGTGGCATCAGGCGTCAGCTGAGAGATACACATGAGATAGCCAT
>NC_043006.1:80853804-80868804 GCF_006345805.1 Octopus sinensis | reverse complement strand
ATACACGCATAAACTGAGGACATAATTATTAAAAAGATTATATCAGTGGCTAGCGTATAAAACTACCATATCGGTAAAATTAATATTAAGTATATAATTATAAGATATTAATTATAAGTAAGGGCCCTGGAAGGCCATCGCTAATATACTAGAAGTAGATGTCTAATGTCTACAAATTACTCTGAGTTTGTTCTCTTTTTAACACAATGCTGAATGCGAGGGAATGAAGAAGAAAATTTACAAAATTACGGATAAATATACCTTAAGATTTCGTGCTTTGTGATAAAAATTACTTTACACACTTCAGTAGAAGTACACCGACTATATATAAGTAAGAAATACATACCGATAAATTTCTACGTACATATACCAATATATACATGCATTTCACGTGTATACATTATATCTAATCGCCCATTTCAGTCATGTGCTTAATGCCAGAAATAGTGCAGGTGTGAATGTTGTACCGGAGCAAAATGTAACGACTAGAGAGCGCAAAATTATATGTACGTATAAATGGTGGTTTTTATACGCTAGTCACTGATAAAATCATTTTGATGATTATATCCTCAATTTATACGGATATATAATTTTGACTGTTTGATTGAGAAGCCCACTTTGCAACCAAGTGTTTCGGGTTTAGTCCAACTGCGTGACACCTTGAGCAAGTGGTTTCAACTATAACCATGGACGCATCAATATTTTGTGTGTGAATTTGGTAAACAAATTCGTATACAAATTGTATGTGTTTATGTTTATACATATGTATTTGTTTTAATCACCCCATCGCTTAGCCAGTGTTAGTTTCTTCAAGTCCGCATTATGTAGCGTTCTTTTTGTTTTAAAAAAATACCGATGGATTAAGTGCCACAATTTTTTTTAATTAGTACTGGGTCGATTTGCTCAACTAAACCCTCCACTAAAGCAATGCTTCAGCATTGCTAAGTGCAGTTTCTGAAACAAGTAAAAAGTAAAATTGGGAAAAGAAAAAATCATTCAAGCACATCTAACATACATTTTCAATGTATTCGTCACTTCATTCTACCATTCCTCATTTAAATCAGAGCTGTTCCCAAGTTTCACAAGCAACTGTGTGCAGCCATGTGTGGCTAACAAAGAAACAATACTCACTCATTCCAAAGCTTTCTGTTCTTTCTAACACCCTTTTTCTCTCTCCCTTTCATTCTGCATTTTACACTTGGCCCTATTTTCCTCATAAAAATTAATATATTCTATATTTAGTTGCACTGAGTTTTGCTCACTGTGTTTCAACACCTGCAAACTTAGAACTAATTAATCTGAGCTTCGTACGATTTCCGACAATGGAAAGACCTAATTTACGGGTCAAAGTAATTCCTTCAACATGTTTTTCTATCTTCCCCCAAATAATTTCTATCATGCTGAATAGGAAAACAACACATAGTAACTTCTACCATTATTTCTCACACTTAGAATGCTTTTGATGATACGCTCGTTCAATGAAGATGAGTCTGGGCGTATATAACAGTGGGTAATCAAAAAGGTTTTAACAAGATGTTTGATCCGAAAAAGTAATTCAGTATTTTATTGTCTTCGCAAAATAGCCAAGTGTAACGAATCAGAAAAATTGCTTTTACTTAGATACCTATTACACATTGTTTTTAAAATGTGAAAATCTGAATGTTTCTTTCAAGTATACGTACATCATTTAGATACGTTTGCCTTGTTTGTCCATGTCATTTATTTATTTATCTATTTATTTTGCATTTATTCATTTTATCGATATTCCCTATGTTTGTCCACTGCAGCCTGTTTCTGAAGAACGACTATATACGAAACGTTATTATGTACTAGTCTAAATGAACATTGATGCCTCACTTATTCTTTTTATTATTTCGGATTATTTTTGTCTTCCATCATCTCTTCGTAAATTACATCCTATTTAGGAGAGAGAATATATCTGCAACCTTAAAAATAAAATTTTGATGGGAAACTTTTGTTTCGTTGTTTTTGTGGTTTCTCTCACCTATGCTATAGCTGTGGACGGTATGGATGTGCGAAAGCCTGTGATATTGTTTCAGTTTTGAACAAACAAGCACATATGCTTACTAAAGCATTTTGTACGAATTGGTATTTTGCTCTGTGTATGTGTGTATGTGTGTGTGTGTAGATAGATAGATAGATAGATAGATAGATAGATAGATAGATAGATAATAGATAGATAGATAGATAGATAGATAGATAGATAGATATACAGGTGGAGAGAGATGCATCCATGTATATATATATATATATATATATATACGGCAAAAATAACATGGAGGGGATACAAAAATGACATACATGAGGCAGTAGACATTCTATTATGTCTATTTATTCCAAAACAAAAGGGACCATTATAAGAATTCATACACATGCAAAGACTTTGTGGTACACAAATATATACTAGTAATACATAAAGGAGTAAAATATTAAAAGATCAGTTCCTTACGGCCGTTTCTGCCAAGAGGCCACGATATACTCCATACTAGCTCCATCTCTTCAGTGTTCTGTAAGGATGGGTAGACAGAGTTTGGATGTTGAGTGTGCCTCTAGGTTTCATCAGAGGGTCTAAATGGTTAAGAGAGCCGATACATACACTCGATTGCGAAATTGCCACGCAATAATCAGCACTTGGGCATTTATAATTGGGCACACTACCAGCAGTATATTGGATAGGTACTATCGCTTAGTTGGTTGGCTTCCCAACCTCTAACTCTCACGGAAATATATATACATACATAGAGAAACTACCCTCTCACACACATGTACATACATACTTACTCTAGCAGAGATACTGTCGAAGAGAAAGAAATGCTTGAGTATTTAACAGCAGTTATGGGAATCCTGTCTGCTAAAACTAATTCATCACTATAGGACATCCGTAAATATTAATATCTTGGACAATACATCACAATTTATTATACGCTAGACACGAAAAACTATATTAGAATTGCTATTCGTAATTTACAATTAATTTGTCTCTCAGTGGGTATTTTTTATATCCAGCAATCTACATATCACTTACAGTGTTGTCTCAGCGTCATTCAATCATTTTCCCGTAACTTCTCTCTCACTCTATCACTTGAATCTCTACAGTTCTGTTCTTTAATGTTATCAAATAATTCTAAGTTGTCCAAGAACTCATTGTGCTTCAAAAGACTTTTGTTTATCTTCTGCAAATTCCATTAACTAAGTTGTACACGCACGCACGCACACACACACACACACACACACAACACACACACACACACATATACACGCATACGCACAAAGAGAGAAAAAAGAGTGGGAGACGGAGAGAGATTCAATGATCGATAAATATGTACCTATTTACATACACCGACACTCACATACATACATGCATACATACATACATACATACATACATGGTGGCTGGCCCCTCGTTATCGAGTATGGCCATTGCACGAAGCTTAATCAATGATGTTATCGTGCAATGCCTGTGCAAGAAGATTTTTTTTAAAGTGAGGAAAGGCTGTGCACTGAGTCAATCCCATTCACTAAGCAACAGCAGCCATAATCCGAAAAGAAGAAAAAGTCAGCATCATCGGTAACCACTGAGCCGCAGGTTTTATGTCGGAGTTATTCCAGTTACCTGAGTTACCTTCTTCTAGAAGGATGCCCTAACAAAGGCTAGGAGTCCTTCACTCCCAATGGTTTAACCGCACGATCGGGTATTCAGTCCGATTATTTCTATGTCCCCGCGCATGATACAGCCTTAAGACATTTATTGGATGGCCGTTGACTCTCAAGAGTTCATCCGCCCTTTGACGGGTTTTGTTTTTCATCCCGCAGGGTGTCCAATAAACACCCTCCTCACCAAGCAAGCTTGGTGGGGTTGCCGGTTTAGTCGCCGACGACCCGACCATGCAACAGGTTGTACTGGGTTACATGTTACCACTCGGAAGTGACCTAACATATACATACATACATACATACATACAGGACCTTTGCCTGGCCCCTACGACAGTTTTACTTTATGTGGCCCAACTCTAGGCAGAGTTGACACTTGTGGGGTGGGGTCCCTCATGGATCACCAGGTACCTGGAACCGGCCATCGTCAAGAAATCTGGTAACACCAGATCATCGGCTGATTGGGTTCATAGAGTCAAAATTGCTTCTGATCCGCCCCAATCAGCCGCAGACGGAATCTTTACATTCAAAAGCTTGGCGGTGCTGCCACCCAGCCCCCGACGGATAGAATCTTCTATCTATTAGGGCTCCATGCCGGGTGGCAGCCCACACATCCAAGCTCTTGCCAGTTTTCGCCCACCGTATGTGGGAAGAAACCAAATGTTCTCCCCTTCTACAGGCTGGCTTGCGAATTTTTGCGCCTCCGTAGGGGTGTCGAAAAGCGCACACACAGTTGCTTACTTCGCACCCTTACGGATAAACCTAAAAGTTGGCAGGTACCATGCCAACTCGTTCTCAATATCATTCCGAGAGAAAACCGTAATGGTGTCGAGAGACTTACAATATGTTCTCATCACCACGGTCTTCTTCTTGAAATCCTTCAACCGCTTTTGTGGTGGTTCAATTTCCTATTCCACAGTTTTTTGTCAGTTTTATGGAAGAAGAAAATAAAGGGTCATATTGTTCGCAAACAACAGAACCAAAAATATTCAACTAAAGTCAATAATAATGTAAAAAAACAAAAACAAAAGACGGAAAGACAGAAGAGAGGAGAAAGAATGAAGGAAGACAGTTCGAATGGCACAATTTGCTACTCCGGTGATCCACCTAAACGTTAATAATCCGTTGCAGCACAAGATATCCTACTTTCATCCAACTTTGGCTGCCTCCGTAAATCCAAGAAAAATCCAATGGTAATTGCAGGGCACGAACACAGTCAAAAGAAGAGAATTTTCACAAAAATATTTTTGCGGAGGGAATACGCCTCCCAAAAACACAATTCTCACTGCAAAGGGAGTCTTTTCGCAGGGCCACAGGCAGACAAATGTCTGGAACCCAGTGGAGACCCTTGTTCGTTCAAAATTATTTATTACAAAACAAGGGACTCCTCTAAGCTCCCCACCTCATAAAAAAATAAACGCCTTACCTGTAGTCATGCTTCTATTTTTCAATTATTCACAACGCAAAACGATGTCACTTCAGAGCGTACAAAAACGCGAACTCTTCAGTAGTGAAATAAGCGAGCTACTTACCACACAGCCACTCCTACTCCTATGTATGTAAATTTATTTAAAGACAATTACAAGCTTTTCAAATTTAGTTGCATTTGCAACAACAAATTTTTGTATATTTTTCCTGCGTAAAAATGCACCTCCTCTTTTGTTATATACATCGTCAGTAAATTGTACATCCGAACGGAAGCACACTCTAAGTTATAGAGCAGTAAAGTATTTAGAGAATGTCATCGCTTAACAGACTTACTCAGGGTTTCGTGTACATCAAGCGCACAGATTTACACACATCTCGTCAGACCCTAATAACCTGTGGCCTATAACCTTTCTTCAAACTGGAGGTCTTTTCTTCCACCAATTTGAAGGGAGGTCTGATGTGAAGTGTGTTAATCTAAGTTCTTAATGGACGCGAAACCTTGGGTAATCCTATGAACTAGCCATAACTGACATTTGCTATCTCTCTCTTTATCTCTCTTCCCCTCTCTGTCTCTGTTTCTCTCTCCCTCTATATACATATATCACGTGACCGACCAGGCCATCAGCTACACATCGCTGGTCACAATGCGTTTTGCATCGATTTAGCCTTCAATGACGCCACCCCGTTGGCTTAGCGAGCAGGCGAACAGAAGAAAGAGTGAGAGAAAGTTGAGGTGAAAGAGTACAGCAGGGAACACCACCAACCCTAGCCGGAGCTTCGTGGAGCTCTAGGTGTTTTCGCTCAATAAACACTCACAACGCCCGGCCTGGGAATCGAAACTGCGATCTTACGACTGCGACTCCGCTGCCCTAACCACTGGGCCTCTCTCTCTCTCTATCTATATATATATATCACCACAAACACACACACATACATATATAATATATATACATATATATATATATATATATATATATATATACTATATATGTATATATATACATACATAAATACATATATATATCTATATATAATATATATATATATTACATATATAATACATATATATATATATACATTATATATATATACATATATTATATATACATATATATAATATATATATATATATATATATATATGTATATATATACATACATATATATATACATATATATATATACATATATATATAATATATATATATATATGTATATATATACCATACATATATGCGTGTTGTGTGTGTGTGTGTGTGCACATCATTCATATATTTATACACACGTACATGTATGAGAAAATATGTTCAGACAAAGCGACTGTAGAAAGCCGCAGCAATGCAGTCGTTGAGATACTAAATATAATTAAAATCAGATATAAAAAATTTACCTTAAAACATTTAATAATCCGATTTTTCGTGTGGCAAACAGAATTAGTATAAATACTTGTAACTGCCTTAAGCCTAGATGCATTCAATTGCGTACGATTGCTCGAAATGTCGATTATTATTTCTCTTAATTAAAAAAGAAATTGAAGTCTGCTTTAAAATATGTTTAATATTTCTCCAAATAGATGTATGTGGCTTTCTAAATCATTGTTTGTTTGACATTTTGATTTTTTAATTTTATTTTTGTATATACTCCAAATGTTTAAGTCAAATAAGTCCCCCCCCCAATTCGCGCAGGCGCAATTGCATTACGGGAGCGTAATATATTTAGCTTTCGTTCATTTCATGAGGTGTCAAAATTCTCGCCGTACTTCGATGACCTGGTCACTAACACATCTCCACTATAAAATTCAAGCACTGGCTTCAACGATCTTTTGCAGTTGTTGAACTTTTTCGTAAGTTAGTCTCCAACAGAGACGTGTTTTGACATTTACAAATTTGTCGTCGCTAGTCGCAAGCACGTCTTTTTTTTCTTTTTTTTTTCAATTTTGCATTGCATTATCATTCTTCCGATGCCCTTTTATATTTATTGTTATAGATAAAGTATTTCTGTGAACAGAGATGTCATATGCTATATCAGTAATGTGTGTGTACGCATGTATATATATATATATATATATATATATATTATATATATATATTGAAATAACTTATCTTAGTGTGTGTATATATATATACATATATATATATATATATATATATATATATATGTATATGTAATGTATATATATATATATATATATATATATATATATATATATATATATATATATATATATGTATGTATGTATATAAATATACCTATATAAATTATTTCAAAATAAAAGCATTTATCTTTTCTGAAAATGAAATTTACAAAAGATGAAATAAAATAAATAACTTGGAAAAATCAAAATTGACAGATAGATGTTACAAAATCGAAATAGAAATTCAAATTACGATAGTGAAGTGGAGGCGACGCCGTAAGAATCATATGATATATATATATATATATTATATATATATATATATATATATGCTGCACATCGCTAGTCACAGTGCGCTTCGCATCGATTTAGCCTTCAATGACGCCACCCCGTTGACTAAGCGAGCAGGCGAACAGAAGAAAGAGTGAGACAAAATTGTGGTGAAAGAGTACAGCAGGGAACACCACCAACCCTAGCCGGAGCCTCGTGGAGCTTTAGGTGTTTTCGCTCAATAAACACTCACAGCGCTCGGTCTGGGAATCGAAACTGCGATCCTACGACTGCGAGTTCACTGCCCTATTGCGCATCCACACACACATATATATATATATATATATATATATATATATATATATATATATATATATATATATATATATATATGCGGGTGTATATCTCGAAATACTAAACATTATATTTATTCAATAAAATCGCGATTGGCCTCAAGCACGGCCTTCAGGCGACTTCGGGGTCTCCTGCAACTGTTTTAAACAGTCTCCTTGTTTAGGTTGGTGAATGCTGTCATAATCCTTGTCTTGAGTTCATCTTTGGTGTAACAAAAGGTTTTCTTGGTCTCTCGTTCATCTGCATCCCACACATAATAATCATGGGAGTTGCAGTCTGGGAAGTTAGATGGCCGGATGTTAGGTGTGATATGCTCACAGAAATTTTCTGACAGTCATGACTAGATACTCCTGTTTGTGAGGCATGGCACAGAGTCCTATTTCCAAACATAGATTTTTCCAACAGTCACCCTATTGACTCAGGGCAGCACTACCTCTTCCAAGCACTTGATGTAGGCCTCCGTGTTGAGTTTGAGGCCGTGTGAGAAGATGAATGGCGGCATAACGTCGCCATCACTAGTGATCACTCCAAACAACATGATGTTGACTGGATGTTTGATTTTTATCACTCTTGGTAAATGTTCTTACTGGTACATGCTCGTAATGGAGCTTCCGGCGCTTCGTATTGGAAGTTCCGGCGTGAATGCGAAGCAGTACAGCATGACGTTTCCAAATTTCTTGCGGAATGTATTGCGTCATGGTGCTGTTTTTCTCACAGACGATGCACAACTGACTCTACTATACCGTGTAGTCGATAAAATCGAAAACAAACAAGGTGCATTCGCGAAATTAAAAACTATGAAATGGTGACAATGTACCCATCGCATGTTATGCGTATATATATACACATCGCATGTTATGTGTATATATATATACACACATTTATATAAACACACACACACACATATATATATATACAGCGAGAAGTTGAGGTTATGTGAGATAATGGTGTCATTGGGACCCAAAGGTGTCAGGTAATGCTGAATAAGTGCTATAGACAGACCATAGTTCCAGATTCGGTGATATTGCGAATAAAGGGTTCAACGTTGGTTCTATGTCAGCGTGTGTATATATGAATTTTTTGCGTAATGAGATAAAAAACCAAGGCTGTATAGATATTAGAGCATTTATAGATAGAAGATCTTACAGCTGTTTCTAGAATATTAATTAATAATTAATAATAATATATACATACACACAGAGGGGGTGAGTCAGTGTTTTCAGGACACCTCTTTCAAGTTGTTTTCTAATTTATTTTCCTTTCCTTGGCGTTCAGATAAATAAGAACAGGCATCAGGTTAAATCAGAAGTTAAAAAAAACATGCTGTAATCGTTGCCTAAAATTCGCTGTATAACAATGTAGAGTTAGTGACGTGAAAGCTCGTTGTCAAATTTAAAAGAAGTTCTAAGCTACTGATAGGGATCTAACAAAGAAACGCAAAACACATGTACAGGGTTCTGATACCATCAGCATACATAACTTTGTACATCAAATGCAAGTGAGAATCGATAATATCCCCGGAAAATCAATCAGGGCTATGGCAAAGGGCCTAAATATTTCCGATTGTAGAATCAGAAGCGTTGTACATGAGGATAACCAATAGAAGTCGGATGTGATACGGAGGGAACATTTTATGTCAGATTTTACAAGAGAAGATTCTTAGATCTGCACAGAATGCTTACCAAATAAGTTAAAACACCAAGAAGCTGGAATGTTTTTGTTTTGTTTTCCTGAGATGAGAAAATTTTCGATCACTACCCAAATTTCAGCAGAAGGAGCGACTCATAATTATGCAGAGATCCGAATGATTTTGCAACGGTCTTACATACAAAGTTCCCAACAACTGTGACAGTTCTTGAACTCGTCAACAGAAAAGGAGATGTCGTACCTCCTCACTTTCTTTTTCCCAGAGGTTAACAGTCAATGTCGCGGGCTAACCGGAGGTGTTAGTGAAAGTTGTGAGGCCCTAGATAGAGAGAGTACGCGACGCAAGATTGTATTTACAACAAGATTCTGTGCCGTCTCATAACGGCAGGAGTACTCAAGTGTAGATGCGTGTTCTCCCATATACATGGACTCATAACTCACCAGACCTCAATCCACTGGACTATCCAGTATGGGTCATAGTCGAGAGAGAGAGTTGAATGAACGCTGTCATAACACCTTACAAACTCTAAAGTCTGCCATAACCAGCAGTATGTCCAAAATTGATATAGATCATCAGATTCGAGCATGTAAACGCTTCCGACACCGTACTAAATCAAGCATTGATGTTAACGGGGATTTATTAATTGAACGGGTGTTATACGAGGTTTCTTAAGAATTCTAGCAATTTATCTTCAAATTCAGCGTTTCTTTGATCAGCAGTGCGTTTCCTTTGACATTCATACAAATTAGCTCAATGTTCTCTCTCTCTCTCTCTCTCTCTCTCTCTCTCTCTCTCTCTCTCTCTCTCTCTCTAATACATATATATATATATATATATATATATATATATATATATATATATATATATACATATATATATATATATACATATATATATATATATATACACACATATATATATACATATATATATCTTCCTTTCTCTCTCTATCTCTCTTTATTTCTTTCTCTCTCTCTCTTTTCTTTTCTCTCTCTCTCTCTTAATCCTATATGTGTGTTTGTGTGTATGTATGAGTGTATGCGTGTATATGTGTATGTTTGTATATACATATATATACGCACACACATACACATATACACACATATATATACATACATATATTTTATATATACACACATAATAAAAGAATAAAAGAATAAAAGAATCAAAGAATATATATATACATACACACATACATATGTCTGTGAGTGTGTTTTTTATGTGTATGTATGTGTTTTATGACAAGGGTTTTATGACAAGGGTTAGCTTGTGAAATTAGATATTGAATATACGCCTTCGAAGCGGAAGCGACGAGATGTGTTTTCTTTCCGTATATACAATCTTAGAAGAATGCATACGTATTACAACAAGAGATTTTATTTGAAATGTTAAAACAAGCTCTGTTAAATTTATTGAAATTCTGAAAAGTTATATGTCAGACATTTCTGTTACACTGAGACCAACTTCTAAATATGTCTTTAAAGAAGAATGGTCTATAGATCATCTACTGAATGGCTAGGCAGAACAAATGTAGTAATATTCTTAATCTGAATGTACTTCCAAAAAGGAAACCTATATGTGAGGAATAAGGGCATCAGGTGACTACTTCCGGATTCTGAGAACATTTCCTCTATTTCCGGCACTAATTTGAAAGATTTTCGTTATTGTTATTATTGACGTGAGCTTCTGATAGTTCTGTTGTGTCTTGTAAGACCTTGTTTTTACTTATATTTTTTTATCGATTTTGACAACTGTTTTGACTTTTCTCTTCAGGTTTTTCTAGCATCTGCTTCTAGGAATAATTCTTGGACTTTTCAGCATTTTTGCATTTGTTCTCTATTGTTCCTATTTGCAGAGGCATCTTATTTTTGTACATAAACACACATACTCTAACATATAATATATAGGTAAATATATATTTATAAATGTATATATGTATACATCGATACACTACACGTATATACACACACGTACATATTATATATATTTATATACTCACACATACATATGTGTGTATCTGCTATCTATCTATCTATCTATCTATCTATCTATCTATCTATCTATCTATACATACATACATACATACATACATACATACATATTATATATATATATATATATAATATATATATATATATATATATAATATATATATATGTGTGTGTGTGTGTGTGTGTGTGTGTGTGTGTGTGTGTGTGTGTGTGCGTGGGTGTGTGTGTGTGTGTGTATGTATTAATAAATTCCAGAGTAGCAAAAAAATTTAGAAAAATTCCTTTGCTACCAGTGGGCTAGCGATAAGAAAAAACTACTCAATAGACTATATATATTATCATAAATACAGTGTACATTTAAACACATAAGAGATGGCCATAACAGGACATGTGACCCGCTAAAAGGATAGTTAAACTCCAAACCACTACTCTCTAATAGTGGTTTGGAGTTTAACTACTCCTTGTAGCGGGTCAGATGCCCTGTTATGGCCATCGCTTATGTGTTGAAATGTACACTGTATATATATATATTATATATATATATATATATATATATATATATATATATATATATAATATATATATTATATATATATATATATATGTATATATATAGTATATGATGTATGTATGCTATATATGTATGTATGATATCCATTAATTAATGATTAATGTTAATATGGTACCAGTGATTTCATTCTGAATCTTAGGTATTTTAGCAACTACTCAGTCATGATACCATTTACAGCAGTCATATCTGTCGGGCGGAATGTGTGTTTGTTGTGTGTGTGTTGTGTGTGTGTGTTGTGTGTGTGTGTGTGTGTGTGTATGTGTGTTCTCGCGGGCAAAAAATGTTGTCAAATATATTTTTTTATATTTAGTGGTTTAAAGTGTTATATATATATTGCAAACCAATTTGGTTACTAAAAATAAACAGAAAGGATATTGCACACACACTTCAATGTATTTTGAGAAGACAGTACGATTTATTAAGATTTTAAAAAAATAACGTAGCTTCTATATTTTTCCAATTTCTATCTTTTATGGTTAAGGACCACTATGTCAGAGAAGGCAAACGAGCTTAAAATTACGTATCGAAAAGAGATTAGTTGTTATGAATTAATCTATATAATATAGTCTTTCAACAGTATTTAGAATGTCTTGAAGCGTGCTTTTAGACTTCGCAGAAATGTAAATGTACAAGTTGGAAGTTATTTTAATGTTTAAATTATATGATGTGCTTAAATAGCACTATACCTAGATTAATTCACGGGCTTTTTCTTTTGTGTTAGGTATAGTTTCAATGAATAAGAAAATCCATGTTTACGCGGTTGTTTAATCTCAAATTGTTATTTATTGTGAAGCTGCAGTATTCGGAAATTCGCAAGCTACTGAGAAAGAAAAATCCCTGTGCCTCTATCTAACGTAGAGTTAACATGTCTCCGATTCCTGAAAATTGTTTCTAGAGCAAGGAACTCTACATCTGCTAGAAGTACAAATGATAACAGACTGATCTGCTAAGTTTACAGGAAAGAAATTTCAATAAACTCCTAGGTGGGTTCGCAACTGTTGAGAGTCAAGATCCTTTTCAAGAATAAAAATTCGAATTGATTTAAAAGATGGTAGATTTACTTGTAACAGATGTGCTAAGGATTTCCACGAATCACAATAAATATGAAGGGCAAATTACACAATTTAGTCATTATGTTTCGGAATGATTTCGGGAAGTATTCTATGGTTAGGAATGAAGAAGTGACCTTTGCAGTGATGCCCCGTAATATCGTACTTGCTGAAATATTGAGAGATTCCGCCTTGAATTAATCCCAATTACTGAAAAGTATGGAGGATAAAGAATCAAAGTAAACGTTTCATTTTTTTATCTGCAGTTGTTACTGAGCTTATAACACTGTGTAACACGATTTTTGTCCTAGGATAACAACTGTTGTTTCCTATTTGCTTACTCCTAGAAAGTATGAAAAAGGGCTTAATATTTTCTTCAAAATTTGCTTTTGTTGCATTTACTCAAACCCCCAAAGAACCCCTCTCAACAACTTGCTATGATGCTCCCCCACTACTGCCCATGAACAGAGATTCAAATATTGTCAGCCACTTAGAGATATGCTCAAGTGGTTCAGGTAAAGTAATTGGTAAGCAAAACTGTGGTGTTGAGAAGGATATTTTCTATAACGATATTTCTAATTTAGCAACACAGCGCCTAATCTGATGGAAATGTAATTGAAAATAGACAGCTTCAAAACATCGATTCCAGGTCACAAAAGAAAAGTCTGAAGGCAATAGTATTCATTTCTCTTGATTTTTAGATAAAAGCAAATTACTCCTTAGTGAACACTACTCAGAGTTCGGCTCTGGGTATGTGATGGTAGTATTTGTCAAGGACTCAACTTATCGCTCAAACAGCCGGCAATTCTGTAGCTAAGACAAATGTGAATCCGATGTGTGTTGCCTCTAGAAATGTGTTATACAGGATCTTATGCAGAACCATCGGCGTCTAGTTATAATTTAATGTCATTCAAATTGCTACCGCAGTTTAAGAGTTAAATAGGGTTGTAGTAGTAGTGCACATTAGTAGTGCTGTATCTTCACCAAGAAAATGCATTTTAAGATATACACATGATGATCAATCATTACCGAAGCCAGTAAATCAACCTTGGCACATGAAGAGAAGATGGTCAAAATGACTCATAATCACTTTACAATCTTCATATCTCCTTAATCATTTCTCCACTTTTATTCGTCATTGCAAAATCCTATTTGTGCTATTTAGTCTTATGAATCACTGAAGCATATAATCAACATCACAGGGTTGTGACATCTTTCGTTATTCTAGTAATATAAGCATTATTCTAGTAGCTGTTCTAATAATGTTATTAATGTTATGGCTCTTTAGTACTAAGTTGTGCTGCGTCTAAACAACAAACAATAATAAAAAAATTAATTATGATGCAAAGCATTTCATTTATCATCCCGTATGTTTAAGAGTAAACAGGACAAAACCATCCAATGTATTCTGTTCTGGTATCTGACGGTAGAGTATAATTTGACGGAATTTGGATTGCTATATGTAAGATCGAGTAACTACGTACATGCTGCATCTGACTTCCCATAATTGATAAATATTATGAAATTAATTGTTTTTCAATTAGGCACAAGGCCATCATTTTTTGAGGGTTGCTACTTTTGTTGACATCATCGATGTCTATATTTCATAAAATAGTGAAATTCTATTCTTGTTCTTCAATGGTTTCGATGATGATGAAGATGATGTGGTGGTGGATCAGGAGGAGGAAGAGGAGTCAAAGGAGAAGGCTGACGCCGACGACAATAAGGATGATGACGAAAATGATGACGACGTCAACGACCATAACCAACTTCACGATAGTGATGATGATGATGATGATAATGATGATGATGAGGAGGAGGAGGAGGAGGAGGAGGAAGAGGAGGAAGATGATCATGATGATGAGCACGAAGAGGAAGAAAATA
>NC_043006.1:80846304-80848804 GCF_006345805.1 Octopus sinensis | reverse complement strand
TTCGCTGGTAATACGCCATACGGTTTCACCATTTTGTACACAGATTCTGCACTTATCACTTTACTCTGTATTTTATGTAGTTTGTTCTTAGTGCATTCTTCTTGGGCAGCACAGATTAGAGCTTCCGTTTTAAATCATTTTTAGTCAGCCACAGCCATCTTTTTTCTCTGTCTGTCTTATCTTCAACATCCCTATGAAATTGTCCATACGTTCTTTTCTTTATCCATATATTTTCAGTTTCATTCGTTTTCAATTGCTTGCACAGTGCTTTATCTTTGCATTATTTCATCCTACACATGCCTGCCCTTCTTACTTCTAATAATAGCGGTTATGTGGCATTTTTTACATACCATGCTATGTTTTTTTCTTCTGCTCTAAAGCTGTGTTCGCATCCAATAAGTCCTCTTCTCCCTATTTTTCTTGGTACATACAGTCTGTCTGTGTCACTTTTTGGGTGGAGTGACCCATATCTAGTTAGCAACTTCGTTGTCTTTCTGTCTAAGTTGTTTAGTTCATCTACTGTCCATGCAATTACCCCTGTTCCATATCTAAGGAGAGAAACCGCCCAGGTGTTGATAGCTTCGATCTTATTCCATCCGTTTAACTTCGACTTAAGGATCAGTCTCAGTCTGCTCAAGTATTCCACCTTAAATTTTTCTGTCATTTCTTTCTCCATCAATTTATCCATTTCCAAAATCCCCAAGTACTTATAGCCTGTCTCTTCTATCTGCTCAATAACCTCCCCCGACGGTATCGATAGCCCACCCATACATTTGATTTTGGCTTTCATCAAGACCAACACACCACACTTTCTCAGTCCGAACTATATTCTGATACCAGCACTGAATGTATACAACTGTCTTCGGTTTCACCTTTACCATAAAGTTTGAGGTCATCAGTGCATAACAAATGGTTTACTTTTGAATACATGCCCAGCTTGTATTCCAGTCAATGAGTTCCACTTAAGTGGCAGACAGGATATCGGTCTGTAATTATCTACCGTATTGCCTTTTTCGATGTTTTTCAAGCACAGCACTGTCCTACCCAATGTCAACCACTCTGGTGTTATTTGGTCGGCATTTAACAAGGTGTTGATTTGCGCAGCTATTCGTGCATCACATTCACAAATCTTTTGATCCAGTAGCCTTGAACTCCATCTGATCCCGGGGCTTTCCAGTTGCACATCTTTTTGCTGATTTTCTTCACTTCCCTAACTGAAATGAATACTTCTGCCTGTTTTGGACAGACTACTGTTTGTTTCAGTTCTTGCAACCATTCAGCATCCTTCTTGTACTCTTTGTCTTTGCTCCAGATGTCATTCCAAAACCCTTGACTTTCATTGTTATCTGGCATCAACTCTTCATCTGTACACTCTCCATGAATTTCTTTATAGAATCTCTTCTGATCTTCTCTAAATAATCTATTCTGGTGATAACGTTTTATGTTCAAATTCCATCGAGGTCGACTTTGTCTTTCATCCTTTTGCGGTCGATAAATTAAGTGCTAGGGAAATACTGGGGTCGATGTAATCGACTATCCCCTCCCCACAAATTTCAGGTCTTGTGCCTATAGTAGAAAGGATTATTATTATTATTATTATTATTATTATTATTATTATTATTATTATTATTATTATTATTATTATTATTAGTAGTTAGTTTTATTTTTATTTTTATAGCGTGCTTTCACTTCACTACCGAGCGCAGCTCTGTGTGCCTTGGGTATATGCTGTGATTTGTTGTGATGCTCTGATGGTTATTGTATGGAAAGTGTTCTGCGTAGGATGTGTGCAGTGCCTAGTAGTGCAATTTTCTGTATGTTATATGTGTTTGTAAGTCCTGGTGTTTTTGTTATGTATTTGTCTGAATATTTTTTTATCATGCCTAATGCACCTACTATGATAGGAATTGTTTCTGTTTTCAGATTCCACATTCTAGTTACCTCTATTTCCAGGTCTTTGTATTTTGAGAGTTTCTCCATTTCTTTTAGAGACACGTTGTCATCTGCCGGTACTGATACATCAATTAGAAAGCATTTTTTTCTTCATGGTCTCTGACAACTATATCTGGTCTGTTGGCCTTAATTTCTCTATCTGTGTGTATCGGCATATCCCAGAGAATGGTTGCTTTCTCGTTTTCTGTGACCTTTTCTGGTGTGTGCCTATACCATCTTTTTTCTGTTGTTATTCCATAATGTTGGAATAGCTTCCAATGTATGTAAGTTCCAACTCTGTCATGTATGTGAATATATTCCTTCTTAGCCAGGACTGGGCAGCTAGAGATAATATGATTTATTGTTTCTTGTCCATCTCCACATATTCTGCAGTTACTTGTAATATTTCTTTTCATTACATGTTTTTGGTAATTTCTGGTGGGGAGGCTTTGGTCTTGTGCTGCAATTAAAAATCCCTCTGTTTCTGCTTTGAGTCCTGAGCTTCTCAACCATTGCTGGGATTTTTTTTTTCTTTGTCTATTTCTTTTGCGTTTATTATTATTATTAT
>NC_043006.1:80836304-80838804 GCF_006345805.1 Octopus sinensis | reverse complement strand
TCTAACGATTCTGTCAGCTCGCCGTCTTACAATATGTAATATATGAAGAAAACGTATCGTTGCTATAATGCAAAAGTGTCGTGAGTCCAAAGCGAAAAAAATAGTTTCACTATTCCATAGCTAAAGCGTTGTACTACACTGACAATTTTTGATGTCTTGGTATGTGATGCAGCTGGAGATACGATAGTTTGACCAAAAGGACCGGCTATTGCAAGCAAAAATAAATATTGAAAAAAAAAAAACACATTTGGCCATATTTGGACATATGACAGTTTAACATAAGATCAACGATGTAATATATATGTATAGTTAAATATATAAAGAAAATAATTATTATATACATAATAATTTACATAAAATGCACTGGTAAAATATACAAAGGTAAGTTATCCGAATCGCACATCTATAAGCTTAAGTGACACAACACAATGCCATTTAATTGTTTAAGTAGCAGCAGCAGCGGCGGCGGCAGCAGCAGCTGCAGTAGTAGTAGTAGTAGTAGTAGTAGTAGTAGTAGTAGTAGTGGTGGTGGTGATGGTGGTGGTGGTGGTGGTAGTAATAGTAGTAGTAGTAGTAGTTTTTATGGTGGTGCTAATATTTTTATACTGTTGTTGTTGTTGTAGTAGTGGTGGTGATTTATTAGCTATTTTGGTCGTTGATGTTATCATCGTTTCTGTTTTCTTGTTCTGTATTTCAGCCATTGCTTTCCTAAGGATAGATCGCAAATCAGTAGGGAGGAAAATGTAGCTACCATGTCTTACAGATCAAGCCATAATAAAATTCCTCACTGGCTCCATGTGAAGCGGACTTACGTTTTTTTCTTTTTTTTATCCTAGTTATGATATGTTTTGAGATAAAGTGCAATTTAACCTTCCAGGCTTACTTTTTCGACTGTGTAGGAAATTACAGCGTAATAAATTTGCGAATAAATGATTAAAAATGCGTGAAAGCTTTGGGGAAAATTTAACATGCAACGTGAATGAATGATGGTGGCGGATTCAAGTATGTCAGATAAAATAATGAGGGGAAAAAGAAATTGTTAGAAAGAGAAGATGGGAATTTAATAAAATGTGAGTAACAAGGATTTTGACTAAGGGGTTTTTTCGATTGTTATAAATGGATTCACGATTAGGCGTCTAATTGGCGAAGGCCAAAAAATAATGACTGATTTAAATTGTATTTGCATAGAGCTGCAGAAGCTAAAATCAACCACCCACTCCAAACTTCATTTTGTATGAGAACAAAATCAAATATTGATTCAGTTATCGGTTAATTATAATGCGGGATAATAGATTTGAAATCACATTTCGGGTCAACAGGATTCTTTTTATATTCAAATACGTGTATAAGTATGTGTATATGTAAATATAATCATGTGTGTGTGTTTGTGTACTTGTGTTTGTGTGTGTGTGTGTGTTTGTGTGCTTGTGTTTGTGTGTGCGTGTGTGTGTGTGAGTGTGTGTGTGTGTGTGTGTGGGAGAGTGTACCCGTGAAAGTGTTCTTCAAAGTACTTACATATCTGACAGGTTGGGATCCATATCGGTTTAGAATATATATATATATATATATATAGTTATCCGTAATAATGAAGGGTGAAATTAATTAATTTGGAATAATTCATCTTACACCAAGTAGTCTTCGGCATGTAAAAGCCTCATTCGAGGAAAATTTTAAGTAATACTAAGCAATAAAGGGTTTAGCAACGAATTGCCTTACCACATACCGAATTTAGAAATAGCAGTCAAGAGTTATAGCTATTTCTTCTACTAAAAAAGGAGATCTCAGTAAAAACAGCAATTGGAAGGCAGACACAAACAGGTAAGAGAGAATGAATTGAGGCAAATCTATCATACATTTTTAAGTTATCTACGGACGTACGTTTCGAAATCAGTTTTAGGAAAGCATAAGAATTAATATTAAATATTAAATAATTCTATCTTACCGAAACTTCTTTTCTCTTAACGTAGAATACATAATCATAAATGATTATATATTGAATTTTGAGATACTAGAAGGCACCAACTCAACTCAGTATCAGAGCGAGCTAGAATCCAAACTAGTATCACCAAACTCAATGTGTGAATGAATGAAACGATTGTGTCACCAGCCCCTCCCACCCGCGTGTAGCCCAAACAAGATGCTGTGGTCATCTACTGAGATAAAATATGGTTATCCGTAATAATGAAGGGTGAAATAATTAATTCGGAATAATTATCAATTACACCAAGTAGTCTTCGGCATGTAAAAGCCTCATTCGAGGAAAAATTTAAGTAATACAAGCAATAAAGGGTTTAGCAACGAATTGCCTTACCACATACCGAATTTAGAAATAGCAGTCAAGAGTTATAGCTATTTCTTCTACTAAAAAGGGAGATCTCAGTAAAAACAGCAATTGGGAGGCAGACACAAACAGGTAAGAGAGAATGAATTGACGGCAATCTATCATACATTTTTAAGTTATCTACGGACGTACGTTTCGAATCAAGTTTTAGGAAAGCAT
>NC_043006.1:80823109-80836204 GCF_006345805.1 Octopus sinensis | reverse complement strand
ATAGCAGTCAAAGAGTTATAGCTATTTCTTCTACTAAAAAGGGAGATCTCAGTAAAAACAGCAATGGAAGGCAGACACAAACAGGTAAGAGAGAATGAATTGACCGCAATCTATCATACATTTTTAAGTTATCTACGGACGTACGTTTCGAAATCAAGTTTTTAGGAAAGCATAAGAATTGTGGTGACACAATCGTTTCATTCACACATTGAGTTTGGTGATACTAGTTGCGGATTCTAGCTCGCTCTGATACTGAGTTGAGTTGGTGCCCTCTAGTATCTCAAAATTCAATATATAATCATTTATGATTATAGTATTCTACGCTGAAGAGAAAAGAAGTTTCGGTAAGATAGAATTATTTAATATTTAATATTTAATTCTTATGCTTTCCTAAAAACTTGATTTCGAAACGTACGTCGTAGATAACTTAAAAATGTATGATAGATTGCCGTCAATTCATTCTCTCTTACCTGTTTGTGTCTGCCTTCCAATTGCTGTTTTTACTGAGATCTCCGTTTTAGTAGAAGAAATAGCTAACTCTTTGACTGCTATTTCTAAATTCGGTATGTGGTAAGGCAATTCGTTGCTAACCCTTTATTGCTTAGATATATATATATATATTTACATACTACACACACATACACACACCACACACACACAAAACACCACACACACACACGCACATACATACATATATTATATTATATATATATATAGGTATGTATATATGTACGATTCTGTATAGATATGCATACATACACATATATATATATGTGTGTGTGCGTGTGTATGCATTTGTTTGCTCGTGAGTGTGAGAGCTTGTGATTTAAGTTTTCGGAACATTGTAATGTAGGTAGTAGATACTGAAGTAAACACATCGTAATTAAGCATTACATCATTAAATTTCTTCTATTCAGCATTTCTTCTAAGACTGAAGTACGGTACTCTACATTTGAGAAAGCCGCCACCTCTAAACATACATTATGAGTGTATGTGTGTGTGGTGTGTGTGTGTGTGTGTGGTGTTTATATTTATATATCCCCAACAATCAAACACGGGATCTCCCAACGACAGTGTTAGATTCATATAATTAAGTTATTCTTGACCTGAAGTGTAGCTTGCAGCCAACCTCTTGTTAGGATTATTTACTAATTCTAAGGTCCTCTAGCTATGAAACATGCAGACTGGATTTAATCCACCCCAATTCCTAATTTCTAAATTTTGGCTGTGTGGTAAGTGACTTGCTTACGAACCAGATGGTTCCGGGTTCAGTCTCACTGCGTGGCACCTTGGTCAAGTGTCTTCTACTATAGCCTCGGGCCGACCAAAGCCATGTGAGTGGATTTGATAGACGGAAATTGAAAGAAGCCTGTCGTATATATATATATATATATATATATATATAATCTATAATATAAAGGTTAAAATTATAAACAAGGGCAAAAGCAAATTATTCCTATGCCAATATGTTGATAGCAGACTTTTAAATCGTCAATTTCCACATATTATTATATACCCACTACAGAAATACGTTGTGCTGAAATCGAGGAAAGCCAGGCAACAGAAGTTTTTGAAAATTTCGTTATTTCTATGTTGAATCAATTTCGGAATTAATCTCATAATAGATTTTTTCCTCGTCAGTAGAAAATACGAACAGAAATAAAAGAAATACTTCCATGCGCCCATGGAAAAAAAAGCCGAAGCAAAAGTCATGGGCGCATGTAAGTATTTCATTTATTTCTATTCGTATTTTTTGGATGAAATTTTTTCTGTAAAAAAAATCATCCTATATTAGTAGTATATATATATTATATATATATATATATAATATTATAGAGACAAACACACTATTTTGCAAAACAAACAAGGAAAGACTAATCAATACATAAAATTTTAATAAATAGTCAAAAAAAGCGCCACTACAATCGTTTCTTGTCTTGATCGACAATTTCAGGTGGACTTCCAATAAGTCAGTTTCATAATTTGAAACTGACTTATTGGAAGTCCACCTGAAGATTGTCGATCAAGACAAGAAACGATTGTAGTGGCGGTTTTTTTGACTATTTATTAAATTTTATGTATTGATTAAGTTCTTTCCTTGTTTGTTTTGCAAAATAGTGGTTTTGTCTCTAAATATTTATAATATTTTACTATAAAATTGGATTTAATCCTAAATCTGATTTTTTTCCCTGTAAATTTGGATTTATTCCCTAATATTTATTATTATATATATATATATATATATATATGTGTGTGTGTGTGTGTTGTGTGTGTGTGTGTGGTGTGTGTGTGTGTTGTGTGTGTGGTGCGGTGTTGTGTGATGTGCGTGTGTGCGTGCGTATGTGTGTGTGTGTATGCGTGTGTGTCTATGTTTTTCCCCCCCAACATCGCTTGACAAAAGATGCTGGTGTGTTTACGTGCCCGTAACTTAGCTGTTTGGCAAAAGAGATGAAAGAATAAGTACTAGCCTTACAAAGAATGAGTCCTGGGGTCGATTTGATCGACTAAAGGCGGTGCTCCAGCATGGCGACAGTCAACTGACTGAAGCAAGTAAAAGAGTAAAAGAGAATTAATATATATATATATATATATAATATATAATATAATATATAAATATGTTATATATATATATGTATATATATATATGTAACGTATTGTATATATATAGTATATATATACACTTGCAATACATACATATGTATATATATTATTAACCCCTTACCCAACAATTATTTTGAAAATGAATGTATTTTTTCAGACATATTTTTTAATTGTTTTATTTTACTATGTTTTGAGTGGTGATTTCGAGGTATATTTCAAACCTTATTTATTATGAATTTTAATTCAATAATATTGATTTTAAATTACCGCTTTGGGCAGAAACGAGTTAACCCGTTTTTTTCATAAATCATATTACTTTTACAAAAAATCATGTTATTTTATTTGGTTATCTGACGAACTTTCACTCTCATCAGATGTATCCAACCCTCCAAGAGAAGCTTCATAATCGCTATCATCATCAGAGCTCGACATGGTGGGGTTATAATATAAAGGTATAAAAAAAACAACGTAAAAACAAAGTTAATACTTCTATTCATAAAATGTACCTTCCAACCATTCGACTGTCTCCAGGTGACTAAATCATACTCGGTCTTCAAAGCCTTACTCAAGCGAAAGGTGGCAGAAATCGTCACTGCCAGACGTATAAAGTGAGCGAATGTACTCGTATATGTCAAAAAAGAGTTTATAATAGACGAAGGAACTCGTTTGCTGTCGATTTTGGCGAGTCTATCTTTTGACGAGTTAACTCGCCAGAGATAGAAAAAAACGATTTCGGTCAAAACGCATATATTCGTTTCTGCCGGGTAAGGGGTTAAGAAGAATGAGGCAATAATTATCGTCTGCTCGCTTAAAAAATTGATAGTTGTTTATAAGGGTTAATTAATAAACTCTGGATTCATAAGAAACACGATCACAAGCTGCTCGAGAAAGGATGCGCAGATACTGATCACAGATCTGAGAGGAACAGCGAGAAGAGGAATAAGACGGCACTGAAGGAGACGTGACGAAATGAACGCAGCGAAGGTCAAGAATATTCAAAGAAATGAACGCTAAAGAAATGCAAATCATAATTTTTTTTAAAGTTCTCCAAATTATTTCCATTCCGAGGAATTTACACGGATCCTACTAGCAATGCTTTCAACGAATGTAACATCGAAATCACGCGTAAATGGCTCATTTCCCCGGAAAAGGAAATATTTGGCTGCTATTTTTTGCATGCCCTGCTACAAGGTAACAGGTATTTCGGGTCCTTTATCGCAAATAGCTGTTACGTTTTAGCACGGAGTGCTAAAAATAGCAGCCAAATCTTTGGAGGTGAGATACGCCAAATGCACTCGAAAGAAACCTATGAAACAATATTTCACTCTAAGGATACGAACGGGTCTTTTACGAAATACGGTATTTTTAAAGTCATTTTCACTTTAAAATATTTTGCTCAGCATAATGTGTCTAATGGAAAGGTTGAAATTTTTTCCCTTTCAGGGTTAAGTTGTTTTCAAAGTATTTTCCCATTATGCACCGTTTCGTGTATCTATACCCCAAAACGCCGAATATGTGAATTACCACTGGTTCGATTTGTGCGCAACATGTTTTAATCCGTTTGTATTCAAATTTCAGGGGCGCTTAACTCCCAAAGTAGTTTCCCACTATGCGTCAGTTTAGCTGAGTAATATTGCAAGCAAACAAGATTGAGCTTCATTTTTAATGTATTATTAAATTTCACTTTTAATGTATTATATATATAGCTTACATATTTATCTTTCATATATATATATATATATATATATATATATATATATATGTGTGTGTGTGTGTGTGGTGTGTGTGTGTGTGTGTGTGTGTGTACTTGCATGTGTGTCTTATGTGTGTGTTTGTGCGTGTACACTCGTACATACATACACTCTAATATAAAGATTTGTTGCAAACTGGGACGAAAACAGAATATATTGTTGCTTTTACAAATCTTTGAAAATCTTTAACGAAACAGTTTACTGAAGTGGATTTTTAGATAAGATAGAGTATACACGCAGATCATTAACTCTGAAGAGTAGTATTATAGATGGGAATACTGTGGCTGATATAATTCAATTTCTTTCTTGAAAGTTCGTAGTTACATTTTAATTTGCCGGAAGTCATACTTATGATATAATATTTTGATAGAAATTTTATGAAATATTCTTTATACTATTTGCAAAAGATTTTTTAACCCTGTCAATTACATTAATGGAAAATGTCTCTCAAAAATAGTAATATGATAATCGAATACAATTCCTCAAATTTACCTTACTCCTTTGCTTTATAATGCAAAATCAGGAATGAATTGTGTATCACAACCAAAACCTAACATTATTGTGACAATGCGTTGTTTTTAAAACATAGTATTACTCACAAAGACGTTCGTTAGTCAACAAGAGGAATTCTTTTTCTAGTTTTCCCATTTGTACATAGACGATAAGGGGAAACTATTTAGTATCTTTCCTATATTTCGCTCTAGTTTCGCTTTTGCGTTTTCTTAGAAGCAAAGAATAAGTTTTTAATATCAGAGAACAAGAATAGCTGGAATATTGGAAATGATATCTATTCAACTCATACATATGCAATAAAATATCTTCTTTATAATGTTCTAAAGAAAGAACTGCCATAAGATTTTTTTCAACGTATAATTTATAACATTTATTTTAAGTTTGGTTTTCGTATTCTTTCTCTTTCTACATCTCTCGTTTCTTCTGAATCTATTTTGAATAGTAATGGTACTTTTTTCATTACATATTCCATTAAGTGTTTACAACTTTCCCACCGCATTACTTTCTATAATATTGTAGAAGAGTTTTGCTGGGGATCGTAGATACAGATTTGTGAATTACCTGAAATACCTACGATTAATATAAATTAATATTACATTTTTATATATTACATGTAATTCTTATCCTATTTGGCACCCAATTAACAGTGATCTTATTGATTTCATATCTTTAATCATGCATGGAATGAGATGCCTTCCTTTCATTTTGATTATCTGAATATTGGCATAATTAGGAACCTACTGACGTGAATTAAAAAATACCTCCTCAGAACCCATAAATATTCTGAGCTTCTGAACCCCACAATATAATATGAAGGTCAGTTACCCCTGCTTAGACAATACTCGTTTCTTACATCGTACAGTAAAACTGATGCAAACATTCACATACAATCCATATTCCAACCTGTACCTTTCGAAATATTAGCAAATTCCCTCTAGTAGATTCTGCCTCTCAAGGGCTGTGGTTTATAGATCAACCATCACATCATCCAACAGCATCAGAAGTCACTTCATGGGCAATACAGCCAATGACTTCAAGGGGAGGTAAACACAGCATATGCACTCTCTCAGGTGCAGGGATAGAGTAAAACCCATTTCCTTGTCCCTTTTTATGTGGAGAGTCCGCGACCAGAAAAACTTCGCCAACATCGAAAGCAGTATTATTTACAGTAGCCCTATTTGACCTAGCCATTGCCTAAGTAAATTTGATGACATCATTTTGATGTCACTAAACGTCCTCATACTAAGTCCCATTCCGTATGACATTGATTTCTTGTCCTTGTCTTACCCCACCCCACCCACCAAAAAATAAAACCAATTTTTTTCTTGGTTACTTTTTATGTAGCCAGCCTCTACACAAATACTCCACAAGATTTAGGTACAGAGACAATAAAAAATTGGGTAAAAACACTTAGAGAAATAACTACCAGTAAATTCAACTTGGCCTCTATAACGGTCAATATTATCCTTGAAAATAATACATGTTTTAATAAGAAGAAGTATCTTCACGTTGAAGGCATGGCAATGGGAACCAAATCATATCATTTATAGTAACAGACAATCCATTCACTCAAAAATATAATTAACTCCGCCAAATCAGACTTGCCTATCGCTGGTCGAAACAACGTACAAAAGAATGTAATTACAAATTGAATACTCGGTCAAAGTGGAGGGCTACCAGAGAACTTGAAAAATGTTGACAAAGGCATTGTTTGACATAAACAACAATAAGAAAACATTCATATATCCAAATGCGATGACAATTACTGTAGTCCACGTCAGTTCATACATCCTGGTCTGTATCTTTTACACAAAAAGCGAAAGAACATTTCTGAATACAAATATGAACTGTAGAAGCAGAAATCTATTCTACATTCTATGCTCCCGTTGTGAAGAGAAATATACTGATCCCATTAAGCAACAATTTAGAAACATGTGGTCACAGAATGTTTATGATATCCCCATTTTACAAACTGTACAACTAGATATGCAATCATGATAATAACAAAGGTAATGAATTTCATTGAGTTCTCACCCATACTAAATAGATGATAATAATAATAATAATAATAATAATAATATAATAATAATAATACTACTACTACTACTACTAATAATAATAATAATAATAATAATAATAATAATAATAATAATAATAATAATAATAATAAGAAGAAGAAGAAGAAGAAGAAGAAGAAGAAGAAGAAGAAGAAGAAGAAGAAGAAGATTTTTAAAGATTGACGTAAACGGTAAACAGACAAGACGAGGAGCGCGATGCGATTGCAATAGATATTTTATTGATTGAATGATATTTCGACAGCAATCCTGTCTTTGTCGAAGGATATGACAAAGTCGAGAGATATGACATGTTAGCTTGGGAAGTTAAGCAGTTGTAGTCGATGAAAAAGTTAGTAGTAGTACTAATAATTGTCTGAGCCCAGGAAACAGTGAGCAAAAATCTCGAGAAGTACGTGGAGCAAATAGGAGGTGAAATAAGGTCGAAGCACTTGCAGAAAACAGCACTACTTGGAACCGGTCGAATACTCCGGAAGGTGCTCGAAAAATACTGGTAGTAAGCAGCTGACACCGTAGTACATCCCCAGTATGGGAAGCTGTGCAAAGGTAACAATAATAATAATAATGATTTTCAACTACCAATAACCACGCCTCACAATAAGGGTTTTAGTAGTAGTAGTAGTAGTAGTAGTAGTAGTAGTAGTAGTTAGTCAGTTTAAATGTAATTTTACGATTAAAAAACTGCAGCAATGTTAATATTTTTAAAATATTTAGGGCCAGAACGCTTTTCATATTATAAGGTGTTCCACAATTTTTGCCGAATTTCTTTACTCTGATTCTTTAAAATGTTTCTATAAGCAAATACTATCAATATCAGCACTGTTAGCATACTCATCAAACGATAATGTCCAAGATGCACGATGACTGGTTGAAATGTTTGCAAGTATAAAGGTTAACAATGTCAACTTCACTGACGCGCTCATCAAACCGTGATGTCTAAACAGCAAGCTAATTGTTTAAAACAAATCTTCGTAAGAGCCAGCCTTTTGGAGCAGATTGGAAAGTATTTAAAGGATAAATTCAGTCATTTCGCTACAGTTCTTAATTGTGAAACACAACAGATAGTTGATACCGCAACTACATAAACCTGAAGATTGCTAAAAACCATAAGACTTGTTTATTATAATATGTAATAAAGTTAAGTTGTAAACCTTGCAAGAATAAAAATCTTTTGGAATTTCATTGACTTATAAATTCAACTGTACACAATCACTCAAACTCCAATATATATGTATACTCTTTTACTCTTTTACTTGTTTCAGTCATTTGACTGCGGCCGTGCTGGAGCTCTGCCTTTAGTCGAGAAAATTTACCCCAGGACTTATTCTTTGGAAACCTGATACTTATTCTATCGGTATCTTATGCCGAAACGCCAAGTTACGGGGACGTAAACACACCAGCATCGTTTGTACGGCGATGTTGGGGAGACAAACACAGATACACACACATACACACACACACGCGCGCACGCACACACACATCACACACACACACACACACACACACACACACACACACACACACACACATATATATATATATACAAACATATATACGACGGGCTTCTTTTGAGTCTCCGTCTACCAAATCAAGACACAAGGTGCCACGCAGTGGGGCTGAACCCAGAACCATTTGGCTGGTAAGCAAGCTACTTATTACACAGCCACTACTGCGCCTATATACAGCCTCTCCTGCGTGTTTGTGTGCGTGTGTGTGCGTGTGTGCGTGTTTTTGTGTCTGTGTGTGTCTGTGTATTTGTGTTTATGTAAGTGTGTATGTATGTATTTATGTGCAAAATGTTACAATACAAAACGCTACTGATTATAGGGTGCATATCGAGGCATCTATGATGATATACGAATCATTAATTGAATATCTTCATCTGTACGTGCAGTAACGCATCGATGTATATATTCTACAACATTGGTGTAATTTCTTTATTCTGATTTATTGATTTATTCCTAGTATGATGGCCTCTGCCTTCTACCTTTATGGCCGAATGTGATAAACTAACCAGAAGTTCAGTCTGCTCAACACGCCAACAGAACATTCGTCAATTTCACAGTGCTGCACATACCATATAGTATATTTATCACTTCAATTTAGCTATTCTGTTATGTGCAATATTGTTTTCCTTCCATTTCGTTCTCCACGCAGCAAGTCTTGTCAATTTGCGTCACAGAAAATTGGTTTCGTTGCTATGAAAACATTTTTCTAAACGATGAAAAAAAAAAATTAATTGGAAACTTTTTTAAAGCAACACGAGAAAAACTCATAGACGATGGATTATATGAATGTCCAAAGGCAATAATATATATATTTATATACATTAATACATGCGTATGAGTGTGCATACTACAAACGCGTGCACACACACACACATGCACACATACACACAGACGCACGCACGCGCACACACACACACACACAAAGATATATATATATATGTGTGTGTGTGTGTGTGTGTATGTATGTATGTATATATATATATATATATATTTATATAGATATATATATGTATATAATAAAATATATATCCATACGTATAATTAAATATATATATGTGTGTGTATGTTTGAGTAAAATACATGAGAGTATGCATATATATATATGTATGTATGTTTGTGTGTGTGTGTTTGAGTAAAATGCATGAGAATATTATATACATGTGTGTGTGTGAGTAAATGTATGCACACTTATATATAAATAATAAATTAAAAAAACGAACAAACACAAAAAATCAACAACGCGAGGACATGGTACATGTAAAGTATTAGCAGACGCTCAGGGAAGGAGAGAAAGATGGTTTAACGTTTCGAGCAAAGCTATTCGTCGGAAACAGTGGAAAGTCCAATGGAAAATATCGCCAACGATTCACATGTGGTTATATTATATGATTGCAGAATTCTTGCTACCCTCGATTATATTACCTTGTTCATTCGGAAGACGCCATTTCTACACCTTGATAGTGAATCATACTTATGTCTGTGTATGGGTGGTTGGATGCATGCTTAGATTAGACGTAAGATGAACAAACAGGTAAGGACATCGCTTTGCAATTTCAAGGTTCGATCTCATTGTGTGCCATACGTCGCAAACGTTATTTTCTCACACCTCGAGTTACGCTTGTCAGCGTAATTAAACAGAAAGAAACTGTACAGAAGCCTGACGAACATATTCTACGTGTTGCAAAGTCACAACCTAGTCACACGCTGCGTCACGTTAATGCTACCTGAGAATGAAATTACCTGTACTCTTAATTCTCGTTCATTGTGCGCACAATGTAAGAGCAAGCACCTGATGCAAATCTGATGAAGTGTCACTCTAATGTCTAAAACTGCAAATATTACCTATATTTTCACTTTGAATATTGTGAAAACTGATGTTGCGAACAGGGTTGGCACAGGAACATTTCTGAAAATATAGTTAAAACCTATTCAATGAATATAGCCTGTAGGATAAAATAAATATTTGAAATATTACGTTCTTTATTAAATACAATGCTTATTTCTTTATATTGGTATTTTAATTAGTCATTCATCATTTCGTAGCTCTGAAATTTTGACGATGTGACTACTTTTTTTTTTTTTCGAATAACATTGTAAGGTAGGTGTGAGAGGCCAGATATTGCCGGTTGAAATGCTAAAGAGTTAAAGACGTCAAAATTTCACTTTTAAAAATATTCAGTTGATAGGATCATTTTCTTAGTACACATGCAGGGAAATGTTTGATCACACGCATTTTAAGCAGTGGAGAAATTCTTCTAACAGCTGTTATAAATAAACGTAAAATCGACGTGATAGATAAAAACTAAAACGAATTAACAGATACTGCAGGGAAGTTTAATCATTTCATTTATGGTGCCTATGATATGACAGCTAGCTGATGATATCTATTTCTCATTAATTTTACATAATCCTTTTGCTGTCTACTTTCTTGAGATTTGGATAATTAGTAAATTCCCGAGATCAAGGATTCGAAGGATTTTTGAAGACATTTTATTTAACCTAACCTGGTGTCTATCAAACCAATAAAATATATTCCCGAGGGAAATAACGATGTTTTACAAGTGTTTGCGAAGTTTTGGTCATATTGAAATTTTTACTGTATTATGTTGTTTAGGTACAGCTCATTCATGATCTATGATAACATGGCTTCAGTTTCGACTATTCCATACTTTTGTCATACATAGTGCTTCAATGACTACAAATTTTTCTAAGAATGGATCAGAAACTGAAGGATAATTTACAGCATAAGCTTATATTCATGCAGATAGATAGATAGATAGATAGATAGATAGATAGATAGATAGATAGATAGATAGATAGATAGATAGATAGATAGATAGATAGATAGATAGATAGATAGATAGATAGATGTACGTATAAGTTTGTGTATATGCGTTTATATGCATGTATCTATATACATAGATTCGGGTGTGTGGTGGGGTGTAAGTATATGCATATTCTTTGATTTAAAATATTCTTGGAAGCGAAATTCCTTCAGATTGAGAGAATCTATTTTCTATTCAAAATGTCTTGCCATAGCGGTGCTAGCATGTTGGAAGGTGGAAAAATCTGCATACAATCTCACAGCAAGATTCAGTTTCTGAGACAAAAAAATTAAAAGTGAACCGATCTTTGAAGTAATGGTTTCTATCGAGATTTGTTCACGGAGGAATGAAAGTGAACATCAGAAGACACAATTACTCCACGTTGTAATGTTCTGTCAGACAGAAATGATTACAACGCTGACTGTATCTTGGCTCTGGGTCACTTTACCAACTCCAAAATGTGCATGTTACTGTAGCAGAAAATACACCAGCAAAGTAAATATCCAGGAATCATTACCCGAGTACGGCCCGGGCTCAGTAGAATGGAATGAGTTCAGAGTAGAACCAATGTTTATCTTTCCCTAGAGTTTCTTACTGTCTCTTGTGTATCATATTTTCTATATATTCTTACAATTTTTCGTAAAACACAAACATACATACACCCTCCCCCCGCATATATAAATATATATTCTTTTCTTTATATTCTTTTATTTGGTTCAGTCATTTGACCATGCTGGAGCACCACCTTTACTCGAGCAAATCGACCCCAGGACTTTTTCATTGTAAGCCTAGTACTTATTCTATTTGTCTCTCTTGCCGAACCGCTAGCTGACGGGGACGTAAACACACCAGTATCGGTTGTCAAGCGATGTTGGGGAGACAAATACAGTCACACAAACATATACATACACACACAGATACATATATATATGTATATATATATATATATATATACGACGGGCTTCTTTCAGTTTCCGTCAACCAAATTCACTCACAAGGCTTTGGTCGGCATGGAAGCTATAGTAGAAAACACTTGCTCAAGGTGCCATCTAGTGGGACTGAAACCGGAGCCATGTGGTTGGTGAGCAAGCTACTTACCACACAGCTACTCCTGCACCTATATATATGTATCGATTGATTGATTGATTGATAGATCGAGATATATATATATACGTGTATATATGTGTGCGCGCGCGCACGTGTTTCTATGTTGCAGGACTTTCTACAGCATTCTGTACCGCCTGTTTTTGTTTCTCTTTTTTTTATTTTAAATTTATTGCTGCCACCAATTTTACCAGATAGAATTCCTTTCAATTTCCCATGAGATTAATTAGTAGATCTATTTTAGCTTTGTTTATTCTTCTTTGTATTATTTGCCGTTATGATTTATGTCTGTAACAGTTTTATATAGGACATTAATTCAAATCTCTTCTAGGTCTAATTAAGAATTTATTTTTCCGTACAGGCACACACGAGCATGAAATTACAAACATACAAACGTGTATATATATATGTATAATATATATATATATATATATATTAGAAAAATTGAGGTAATCAGATCAGATGGTTCATATTTGTAGATATTTATTTATATATTACATTTTTTACATATATATCATATCATTCGGATTAGCGCTTGCTCCCATTCTAGTGGGTTTTCAAATCATATATATATATATATATGAGTGTGTGTATGTATGTATGTATGCATGTATGTATGTATGTATGCATGCATGCATGTATGTATGCATGCATGTATGTATGTATGTATGTATGTATGTAAGTATGTATGTATGTATGCATGCATGTATGTATGTAT
>NC_043006.1:80815609-80820609 GCF_006345805.1 Octopus sinensis | reverse complement strand
TACGTGTGTGTGTGAGTGTATACACGATGTCTGTCATAAATATATATATATGTATGTATATATAATATATGTGTATGTATGTATGTATGTATGTATGTATGTATGTATGTAAATGGTTTTTCTTAGAGTTTTATTTAAGTTCTTGAGACAATTCAAGCCGATCGCTAACAGTTAACAAGAATTTTTGAAATAAGAGCGTTCTCGGTCTTTGTAAATATGTGGTGCGATGGTGTGTTAGTTGAGCTGTCGATGCCCACACCCAAGTGTGTGAGCCTTTTTCGTCTAAAAAATCTCAGGTGGAGAATCTTTGGAATGTCTTACAAATTTTCCCTGTGCCAGTAATAGATTGAATTTGGTGAATCTGCGTCAGTTTCCTTTGCTCTCACTCTTCGAAGAGCCTAGTACTTCTGGGTTTTTGCGTAAATATGTAACTACAAAGCCTAATGCCCAAATCAGGATTGATACAAATAAGAATTTATAGTCGGAGCACAAGAGCTGTAAGTACTGCATTAATTCACCATAAATGTTCTCCTTTTCCTAGATTTTGTTTGATGGTGCATTCATATCCGCTTTTGATCCACTGGACTGTTAATCTCTACTGCAAGGCATGACTTTTGTTCTCCGTCCTACAAAACAACTTCACGCCTATTATATTTCTACTGAATTATAGTTTTTAATCGCGTGTTCCACCAGTCTTCCTTGCCTTTAATGGTATGCATACATGCTGGTTCTAATATAAATTTGATGAATTCTTCAGAGCAATCTTTAGTGGAGATAGCATTTTAAATAGTCATTGGAACTATATCATGCTTCAGGGGTGGGCAATATCTGATAGACGGATTGGGGCAGCTGCCGATGATGTGGGTGATATATTTTACACTGGTATAGCGAAGCCGACATTTACTATCACAACGTGGGTGTTCGGTGGTTTCTTTGAGTAGTTTATCAAGTTTTAGTAGCTGTTTCCTGTTACAGTTCTAGGTGATGGACCGATCACAAGTTCAGGAGAGGCTATTCGTCCTGTCAATACTGTTGTTATCTTCTAGTTTACGGGATATGTACCCATGCATTGCTTTTTGCTGTTATGATGCCTCCTTCTCTCCCAAGCTTCTGTTTAGGTAGGCCAGTCTAGCCTCCTTTTGGTCGCACCAGACATTTGTATTCCCAGCGTACCTGCACAGCAATTCTCCGCCAACTCTGAAGATGTTGTTGCTCTCACGTTTGAGTATGCATGGAATGTACTCATTTCTCTTTTGCAGTTCAGCAGGTGTCTGCGAGATAAAATGCGACATTCAAAAACTGTTTGGACTGACCTTATTACTCTACAGCCATCAATTTGTCTCGCGTAGATCCTGTCAGTGTCTCTGTTAATGTAGAAGTTGCCTGTTGTGGTCAGTATCTTTCTAGTTTTGATATCCAGGATGTAGATCTTGTCAATTGCCAAGTTCAATATCCTAAATGTTTACGCTAGAACTGACACTGCATGTGAGATATGGTCTTGTTAAATGCAGACAGGTCTGCAATGGAATCAATAATCTTGATTAAACGAGCAGCAGTTTTCTCATTAGTTCTCTATAGGTGTTCATTTTCAGAACTTTTGAAGCGGCAGCCATACATTCCTTGCAGCTGATCCTTAGAATTATATAACGGCTTTTGCTCCGTTACTTGTACAGCCATAGCTGCTGTTATTAGAATGAGCCACCAGTAATCATTATTACTGTATATGTGTAGACACATTCTGCTTACCGATCATATGTGGCTTTGATTTGGGCATCAGGATATTCTTTACTAGGTATTGCCTTTAAACGATTTTGTTTTTGCAAATAACATGCCTCAAGAGATAGTTGTTGATATGTTACACCGGAATATCGGGGTATACATATAAACTTTTCTCTTCCCGATCAGGTATTTAGTAACTTCCCCTGTACTTGAAAAGCAAAGTCAAAGCCTACTTTGTGGGTTATAATGTATTTATTGCACGTTAAGGAGACGTTACGCTTTCTGTCATTGTTGATATGCTCTAGCTTTAGATGTGCGTACCCGTAAACATATTGTGCTGGGATAATGAGTATTTGGGACAAATCAGTAAATGTTTTGCTTATTGATTTCTAAAGCGGAACATGTATTTTTTTCTTGTGTAGAATGTCCAGGGTATTTGTTACAGAGGAGAACAAATTAGGCAGAAACGCTGGGTCAAGTAATCCAACGGAGTTTTAACTGAAGCATTTTGATTTTAATACAAACATCTCTTTCAGACGTTTCTCTAAAAACAATATTACATATATATATATATATATACATTGTAATAATGCAAAAAATATACATATATATAAAATAAAAGGAGAAAAATCCACACAGTTTACATAGTTTTAATAACGTACTTTGAATATTTTAAATGTAAGATTATTGTGGTTGCCGACCCGATTCGCTTTCGCTAAGCATGGCATTGAAATTGTTGTAATTTCATATTTTTTTTAAAAGATTTCAGTTCATGATTTTGTATGAAAGTTTGTAAATGAATCAACAAGTAGAAAAACGTAAGGGGAAGTAATTGGTGATAGTTAATATTCGGGACAGGGGAGGTGGTTGTTCATTTTTGTGGTGGGAACAATAACCATACAAAAACTCATAAGCTAAAGTAGTGAGATAAAATATGTATAGTGATGGATATGTAATCATGAATTAAAATATATGCTGAGAGCATGGTTGGTTATGCGCCTGAGTATATATTTTAAGTCACGATCATATATCAATCACTGTACATACTTCATCTCCCTGCTTTAGCTTATGAAATTTTGCATGATTATTTATCCCATCCCAAAATGAGCAATTACCTCCCCTATCCTGAGTAATAACTATCACCAATTCTCTTTAGATTTTTCTACTTGTTGATTCATTCACAAACTTTCATTCAAGAACATAAACTAAAATCTTCTTAAGAACATACGAAATTACAATAATTTCAATGTCATGATTAGCTAAAGCGAAAACCGGTCAACAACCACAATGCTTTTTCTTTAATGAATACTTTGATGAATTCTTTCCCACATCAATTCTGGGAAGAGAGTATTTTCAAATTAAAGGAAAGATGGAGACGCATTGTGCAACAAAATGGTTCATATTCGGTTGATTAAAAATGTAATGGCAAGTATTTATTGACCTTTTTCTTTCCTTTAAAAATCGGCACGAACTTTCCGGACAACCCAATATTACACTCTAGCAATAATAAAATTTCCTGTCATTTCTTGTTCTACATGGCTTCAGTGTTGCAGAAATTCTAGAAATTTCGTACTGCGCTCCCTTTTTGTGGTGGTGGTGGGGGGGTTGCATCAGTGGTTGTTATCTTAATAATGGTTGTGATAAACGTAGAAACAGAGTAGTTATATGTTTTGGAGAAATGCATCGGCGAATTTAATTGCATTTGAAGAAGATTCGAAAAAAAGATCAATAATTTTACGAGTCGTACATCATGCATTGCGATTCAAATGTAATGAGATCAACAACGCTTATATTGAGAAAATGAGGTAAAAAAAAAACATATTCAACGTAGTAAAAATTATTGCAAACTAATGATCATACATGTAGCATGTGACAGAAGGGTAGATGTAGCATATGGTGAAAGGAAGTTAAAAACGGGAATGAGCATATTAATAATTGATGCAAAGACACAAAGAAAGGAATGAAACTGAGAAAGAAGGAATTTGAAAAGAATAAATATATAGAGAGATGCATATTGGACGAAAACTAAAATCAATGTGGGAGTGCAGCTACATTTAGTGTGTATGTGAGTGCGTGTGTATGTGCATGTGCGTGTTTGTGTATGTATGTGTGTGTGTGTGTGTGTGTGTGTGTGTGTGTGTGTGTGTGTGCGTGTGTGTTCATATGTATAATGAGCAACAAATATAAGGAACACACAAAGAGAGGGAAAGAACGATTGATATAGAGAACGGTTAATGAATCTAAAGAAAATACAAACAGGATGGGTTATTTCCAAATAAAGTAAGTTAGAATTTTAAAAGAAAGAAGATTCAATGGAACCAATAGATAAAAGGAACTGATTGTGTTATTGATTGGTTTCTCTTTCGTTTCAACGAATACAATGTTAAACGAACAGAATCAGGTATCATATATTGTATATAACTATTCCTATCGTTACTAAGGAAATGAACGAGTTCGACAAGATTCAAGTGGCCATTTGCAATATCGTTTGCTTCTTTGCTGTTGTTTTATCCCCGTTTGACTTTGCTTCTACCAGAGTTTGATGTTTCTTTGTTTGATGTTTCCTTGTCTGTCTCTCATTCACACAACCCGGAGCCAATATTTTTATCTTAATTGTTTGTGTCTTGCTTATTCATATATATATAAATACATCCATCTATATTTACATATATAATACATACAAACATGCATGCACATACATGGGATGGATTGCAATGAGCATACAGATAATTCTATACAAGCCCGCAAACATATACATACATACATGCATAGACTTAAATATAACCCAAGCACTGACATTAACAACAAAGACGTTAGACTGCAGTAATTATTATATGAATAAACAGACACACATATGTCTCACTATATGAATAAGTTCAATGGAAGCTAAGATGAGTTCTTCAAGCTCTTTAATCCTTACCTACAAGATCATTATTTCTGGTTCCCTTCTGCTGCCATATGTTGCTTTAATTGTTGTTTTCATATGACTGCTCAAATGGGATGTTGTAACCACGTAGCAATGTCACACGAATTCTACGGGGAATAATGACAGAGGACCGTTTCATAAGTTCATGTGCTGATTTCCAAATAAATCCCTTGAATCTCTAGCGCTAAATGTTTAGCTTGGAAGGTTGGTATAGTAATTGGTATAGTAGATGCAGGCTTCCACCGTTCTGCACAGGGAATTCATTCACAATCATTTATTTCCATGAACATGAGTGGAACAAAGAATCCGATCTCATATTAATCTTCTCAATGATTTTTAGTTGAGGTTTCTCTTC
>NC_043006.1:80793109-80810609 GCF_006345805.1 Octopus sinensis | reverse complement strand
TGTGAGTGGAGTTGGTAGACGAAAGCTGGAACAAGCCTATCGTATATACATGCATACACACATAAACATATGTATAAAGAATAATAATAAAAAAGGAAAACCTTTGTTGCAGCGCACCTAATTATTGCTCTATATGAGCAAGAGAGAACATAAATCAAAGTGAATGACAGATTTTCGTAGGTCAAGCTCCTTTATCGTAGGAATACAAAATACATAAAACGTTCATCGAGGCATTAGGCTTCAAGCGCGCCAATATTACAATCCAAAAAAAAGTAGTAGTACAAAGCCTTACGATCGATACAAATATCTTAATTTTCATTCCCACAAATGTTTTATTTCACATGTTTTCACTTCACAAAGCCTTTTTCTGTATGCTTGCGAACTTCTTTAAAAAATACTCTTTTACTTGTTTCAGTCATTTGACTACGGCCATGCTGGAGTACCGCCTTTACTCGAGCAAATCGACCCCAGGACATATTCTTTGTAAGCCTAGTATTTATTCTATCGGTTTCTTGCTGAACCGGTAAGTGACGGGGACGTAAACACACCAGCATTGGTTGTCAAGCGATGTTGGGAGGACAAGCACAGACACACAAACACTCACACACACACACACACACACACACACATACAGACACACATATATATATATACATATACATATACATGACGGGCTTCTTTCAGTTACCAAATCCACTCACAAGGCTTTGGTCGGCCCGAGGCTATAGTAGAAGACACCTGCCCAAGCTGCCACGCAGTGGGACTGAACCTGGAACCATGTGGTTGGTAACCAAGCTACTTATCTCACAGCCACTCCTAGAATTACTGAATGTGACCTCAAATTCTGTAAGTAGGAGCTATTTTAAGCCTTCTCAAACTTTTAAACTATTTTAATCGAATTTTTTGTACCACTGATGCGAGGAATACGACTGTGCTGGAAAATTCGCCCAATACATATGCATTTCGTGAAACGATTGTAAGGTTTTGTAAAACTGCTTTTCTTTGGATAGTAATATTGGAGCAATTGGAACATAATATCTCGACGAACTTTTTATGTATTTTGTATTCCCATGATAAAGGAACTCGACCTACGAAAATCTGTCATCCACTTTGATATATATATATATCTCCTGCAACTTTTCTGAACCGTCTCCTTGCTTACGTTGTTGAATGCTGCCATAATCTTTGTCTTCAGTTCATCTTTGGTGTTACAAGGAGTTTTGTTAGTCTCTCGCTCAACTGTACCACACAATAAAGTGGGCTGCAGCCTGTTTAGTTAGGGGTAATGTGCTCGCAGAAATTGTTTGACATCTATGAGTGGGTTCTCCTGCATATGTGACATGGTCCAGAGTCCTGTTGCCAGAGACAGGATCTCCCAGCATCCACCCTCTTTACCCAGAGCAGCACTACTTGTTCCAGGCAATCGATATAGGCTTGTGTGTTGAGTCTGGGGCTCTGTGAGAGGATGAATGGAGATATAACGTCGCCATCACTAGAAATGACTCCAAACACCATTCTGTTGACTGGATGTTTCATTTTTATCACTCTCGGCACTGTCCGCATATTGACACCCAAGCACTCTGAAATGTTCATATTGGATCTTCCGATGCGAATTTCAAGCAATACAGCGTGTCATTTCCAAATTTCTGACAGAGGAAATTGTGTCATGGTACTGTTTTTCTCACAGACGGTGCCCAACTGACTCTTCTATATTGTGTGGTCAGCAAGACCAAAAATAAGCAATGTGCATGCGCGATATTGAATATATAAAATCGCGACACTTTACCCATCGTACCTGTATATGTGTGTATAAATATATGTATATATATGTGTGTGTGTGTATGTATATATATATATATATATATATATATTATATATATATATATATATATATATATATATATATATATAATATATATATATAGATAGATAGATAGATAGATAGATAGATAGATAGATAGATAGATAGATAGATAGATAGATAGATAACTCGGTAGCCACTGCACACATTTTTTTCTCTCCTTGTTTCTCTCCTTATTTTTTTCTGTGTCCCTTTCTGTAGAAGAGCGTAGGCTCGAAACGTCAAATACCTTTTCAATTCCTGAACGTTATACTAATACATTTGTTTGTTTTGTACAACACCTGTTTTCGTCTTTTTTTTTCGAAAAGATGTTTTAGTATAACGCTCGCCAAGTGAAAAAGTCTTTAACGTTTCGAGCCTTTGCTCTTCCACAGAAATGAACACAGAAAGAAACTAGGAGAGAAAATAAAGAATATGTAGTGGCTAGCGATCTATCATGGCCAATGTGCATATATATATATATATATATATATATATATATATATATATATAAAACCAGTTATTGATATATTGATAGCGAATGATAATGCGTATCCTACTTCAGTAACACTATATTTTACAGTTCATTTTTTGTAAATGCTCCATGCTCTTTAACACAAAATTCTAATGCAGTTATACGAAGAAATAATTCAGAGTCACGATCACCAGCCGCAACATTTCGTCAAATACTATGGACGTTGTCTTACGGCAAAACTCCAGACAACTCATCAATCATTTCTTTCGCTTTCTGATCCGTCGATATAATGGCTTTCGTTATGTGCTTGAATGAAGAATTACCTATGTAACCATTCAGACTTGGGAGGTTCTCTGTATATCAATGAAGTATATTCGTACTAATATCTTTTTCAATTCGTTTCTGAAAATCAGTTTCCATGCTATCAATCATTACCTTATTTGCTCCCTGTCTTATACTTTGAATCATTTCTATCACTTCACAAATACTTCGCAAGTCACAGTTCTTTGATTGCATGATATGGAGCATAATTCCTTTTCATGGATTTATTGAACTTCCCTAGTTCACATACATGAAATTCGCATTATTTCTTGCTATAGTACCACTATGCAACCGAAGGAAGAATTAGTGATCACTGAGGAGATTTTAGTTAGGGTAATACATGAAGGAGTGTTACGCTATATTATAACTTTAGTAGTATGCGGCTATAATTTAAAGCTAAAACTGCTGTAAGATCATTTTATTTTCGTACATACTTCAGACAGAAATAACTCACTCTGGCTTTCTGTCAATAATTAGTAACTTAAAATTTCTTTCTTCTATTTTTAATTCCACTTCAAGTCGCATGCAGTTCGCCATGTTTATATAGATTCCATGGAAGATAAACATCTACTTTATCAAATACGTTCATACTATTCAAAGAAAATAAAGGCATAAATGGGGAACTGCATCCCTTTTCAAAGTATGTGATCATGTAGTGTCAGTTGGGACTTGATCCATTCTTCATATCAATGCGTTATACTTTTCCATCGACACTTTTTCTGCAGTGAGTGCAGTATCCGAGGTGGTAGGTATACCGGACATGAGTAGATTCTTCTTAGAACTAATGTTGTGCATGGGAATTATAATTGAGCCAAATGTTAGCTTTAAGACATATTGCTCGTTTGAATTTCTTTGATAAGCAAATAGGTTTCTGTCGTAGCATTTTGTACATCGTTGTGTGAACAGAGTCGTAATTATTAAGTCGACAAAATACATTAGGGTAAATTGTTTTCAAACTTCTCCTAAAGGTTGCATATTAGATGTAAGACGATGAAGTTATCTATATCCTCAAACACAAAAGGAGTTTCGGCCACGTGCTTCAGCTATTTGGGACCTCATTGAAGCAAACAGAAGTGTCAGTTTAAGATCTAAAGTCAATCTATATTCCGATAACATTTCCATTTTATATTCATGGTATCAATTATTTGATAAAACGTTGTTGAGATTCTCAGAAGGAAATTGTTTTGCGTTAGATTCTCGAAAGGAAAGAGGTCCAGTATTTGTTTCAGAAAGTGTTGAATTATTTATGTAACGTACATTGCCATATCGTGTTTACCGCACGTTCTCCGTATATGCACCATATCGTCCGATGTATTTATCACTTTCTGCTCCATTTTATATTTTCTGAGCTCGCATAAATATCTTTGTTCTGAAATTAGAAAAGCCAAGCGTGCTGCAGCAATTTTCCTCATGCAATCTGTTCTTTTCATTTGATTTCTAGTTTTGTGTTCTAATCTTACAGTAGCGCTTTGTATTTGATCCTCAGTTCTTTGATTTCGTTGCCTTTGACTCTCATTAGCATTTCTTACTGTCATCTTATGCCTAAGATTTTACACATCTTTATACTTTTCTGTTTCCTTTTGCATTCTAATTGTAGCCATGCCTTGCATAAACCCTTTTTTCTTTCTTTCCTTATTTCTTTCATTCTTTCCTTCTTAACAGTTGTCTCTCATATTCTCTTGTGTCTCTATCCCGCTCTTTTCTCTTCTGGGCTTTCTAAGGTATTTCATGAGATCGTCAAAGATGATGACTTTCAAAATCCTGAGCTTGTTTTGCTGATCTTTCTTCTGAAATCTGACTTGATCGATAGCATCTAATGCACTGTATACTTGCTAAACGTAGTCAACACGCTTTTCCGAGTTTTACGCAACTTATTCGTTTCTTGGTTGAATTCATAACAATATTTTATGTATTCATTTTATGCTTTCGCTTTTTTTCATTCTTCTTCATATCTTTGCTAGTTCTCATTCCATAATGGCTCAAAGTATTTTTTCACTTTTGCTACTGCGTCGTATATTCATATCTTAAACTAGTTTCGTACAATATTAAACGTTACATGTTCAATGTTTTTTAGATTAACACAACGGTACATTTCTTTTTAGTTTCTTTACTATATATGTGGAGGCGCATGGCCTAGAGGTTATGGTATTGGGCTCATGATTGTAATATTGCGATTTCGATTCCCGGGCCGGATGACGGTTGTGCTCTTGAGTAAAACACTTCATATCACGTTGCTCCAGTTCACTCAGCTGGAAAAATTAGTAATCCATATGTGCACACACACACATGTATGTATATATATATATATATATATATATTTATATATATACACATACTCATACACGCGTATACATATACATACAAACACACATATATACATATATATGTCTACGCATACACAAACATACGCGGATTTACAAAAAGTAGTCCATACGCTTCTAGCCGCGTATGTATGTGCATGTGTGACACAAAGGTCATCAAGGGGCGTTAAATCTCTAATGTGCAAATATATAATGTATATATATATATATATATATATATATATATATATATATATATATATATATATATATACGTATACATGCATGCATACACACATACAAAGAAAGAAAGGGAGAAAGGAAAGTGAAACAAAGATATGGGAATAGTGGAAGTAGTTAAAAAACGCGTGACAGAGGATGGCGAATGTCTATGTTATTACAAGGTGACTGACAAGCAGATAGATAGATAGATAGATAGATAGATAGATAGGCAGGATTTGCTACAACATTACAAGCTCAAACGTTCCGTTTTGTCTTTTTCTTAACACCATTTCTGTCGTGTGATCGGAAAGATAAATATATGTTTTTAAAAACCTCCATTCATAATGTTTTAAAAACCGTCATTCGTCAGTATCGCATCAATGTCTCATTTTTTCTTTTTTCGCTTTAATTTCTTTCTTTCACTCCAACTTTTCTATGTATTATCATTATTTGTTTCTCGTGTTATGTTTTTTTTTTCCTAAAAGAAACTTGAAATATATTTGTTGATACAATATTTGAATTCCTAGTATTATGTTCTGTTATCGACATATCTATAAAGAATTCAGATTATAGTATAAATGTTGTTGTCGTTATTTAGTTTTCTTGCTTTTTTTAACAATTATTAATCACTTTGTTTACGTTTGGAAAATATGTTCTCAGATACATTATAAGCAATAACGATTGGCAGGTCTTTTTGCCGACCTTTTTAACCTGGTAAGTACGCGTTCAATTCGTACTACAGCTTACCACACCATGTCTTAGGGAACGATAAGACGTTTCCATCGACAACTTAAAGCAGCTTTACGAGCAAAATTCTAATTAGGATAGATGGTAAAAACCCCAGCGAGTTGTGTTACCAGGTTTACGTAACATTGTTAAAGAGGACCTAGGTTATTATCCCGCAAAATTATTAAGACGGTTCAGTACTTAAACTGCCTGGTCAAATGATATTGGCTGCAGCTTATTCAAAAATATGATACTACAAAATATATTTATCGGCTGCGAAATTACATAGCAGGCGCAGTTGAGAAACTTTTGCTCAACCCAATTATTGTACCCGGACTTACGTATTTGTTCGCAACAATACAGTTAAGCATTATTGGAAGCAGTTTTTTGTGGAGGGCATACCGTGCTTTAAAGCTAAAACAAATTATATGGCTTTAAACATTCAGGACAGACAGATACCTATCGATGTTGAGCGACATAAACAGGCTTTCACCGAGTCTATTCCCCTACAACATTCCCCTTCCACTTCTTCCACACCCAAACAATCCACACATAAATATAATGCATTATCATAACAGTGTAAGGCGGCGAGCTGGCAGAAACGTTAGCACGCCGGGCGAAATGCTTAGCGGTATTTCGTATGCCGTCCGTTACGTTCTGAGTTCAAATTCCGCCAAGGTCGACTTTGCCTTTCACCCTTTCGGGGTCGATAAATTAAGTACCAGTTACGCACTGGGGTCGATGTAAACGATTTAATCCATTTGTCTGTCCTTGTTTGTCCCCTCTGTGTTTAGCCCTTTGTGGATAGTAAAGAAATAGGTATTTTGTCTGCGGCTACGTTCTGAGTTCAAATGCCGCCAAGGTTGACTTTGCCTTTCATCATTTCGGGGTCGATTAAATAAGTACCAGTTACGCACTGGGGCCGATATAATCGACTTAATCCGTTTGTCTGCCCTTGTTTTCTCCTCTCTGTGTTTAGCCCCTTGTGGGTAGTAAAGAAATAGGTATTTCGTCTTTACGGTCCAAGTTCAAATTCCATCGAAGTGTCGATAAATTAATTACCGGTTGCGTACTACGGTTGATCTAATCGACGGCACCGTCCCCCAAAATTTCAGGTCTTGTTCCTAGAGTAGAAAAGATTTTTCAACAACAGTGCATTTCATAATGATAGGGTTAGCCAAAAGTGAAAGAGTAGTAGATGGGTGAGCTAGGTGCACTGGCACGTGTTTGTATTAACACAGACAAAACTCAAAAGCCTTTTCATAGTCTACCTCCTCGCCAAAAATAGGACTAGAGAATTTTTCATTATACGTAGGTAGGTAGGTAAGTTGGTAGGTAAGGAAGATAGACAGAGAGGCAGGTAGGCGGACAGACAGGTTGATTGATTGCCCCTTCAATAGTGCTTCTGTAGATTTTCACGTCTTCTCAAGAGTTTAAAGTTTTAGAAAAATAAATTTCATCATACAATTTTCGAAACAACCTTGGAATTTCCACGGACACAACTAGTCTATGGTATTATTCTACGCGTTCCCGCACTCTGGCCTGTTTCATGCACTTTACGCTCATATCATCACGGCAAGATATAACTTGAATTTAGAAGTAGATATATACAGGGAAAGGAAGGGGCGAAAGGGAGACAGCGAATGAACAAAAACAAAAACGAGAATATTTGGATTTGAAAAAAACAAATAGAAAAAGTGTAAGCTCATGTTATTTTCAATACATGACATAATCATAAGAAATATAGTTTGTGTGTGTAATTATGTAGTAAATATTGTAAATAGCGGGCGTTTAATCAAGATATTCTTTTATTCTTTCACTTTCAATCATTTGGCTACGGTTACCGCCTGGAACACCGCCTTGAAGGGATTTAGTCTAACAAATCGTCCCCAGGAATTATCTTTTTATTAAGCCTAGTTCTTATTTTATCAATCTCTATTACCGATCTGCTAAGTTACGGGGACGTAAATACACCAATACCGGTTGCCAAGCAGTGTAATAAGAGGGGCAAAGACACACACACATACATAGACATGTGCATATATACATATGCACGCATATATATACAAGTGAGGTTGCGTGTGTGTGTTTGAGTGTGATGTGTGTGTATGTGCGTGCGTGTGTGTGCGTGCGTGTATGTGCCTGCGTGTGTGTGTGTGTGTATGTGTGTGTGTGTGTGTGCGTGTGTGGTGTGTGTGGTGTGTGTGTGTGTGTGTGTGTGTGTGTTTGTGTTTGTGTGTGTGTGTGTGTGTGTATAAACCCGCATAACTTCTCAAGTTCACGACTTCTTTTCTCCGAACTGGGAAGATACATTACTTCTGTTCCAAAGATGGTTTTACACTCTTAATTTTTTCCACACGATGAATAATGAGACCTCCGGGAGCAGAAAATGCCCTTTCCTTGGTTTCGTGGGGAAGTGAAGTAACTCTTAGAGAAGTACCCTCCAGAAATTGATATTAATTAGTGTCATTTCACTACGGTCACCGCCTGGAACACCGCCTAGAAGGGTTTTAGTCGAGCAAATCGTCCCCAGGAATTATCTTTTTATTAAGCCTAGTTCTTAATTTATCAATCCCTATTGCCGAACCGCTAATTTACGGGGACGTAAATATATCAATAGCAGTTGCCAAGCAGTGATAAGGGGGGCAAACACAGACGCTAACACACACACTCACACACATAGACATATGCATATATATATATATATATATATATATATATATATATATATGAGATTGTGTGTGTGTGTGTGTGTGTGTGTGTGTGTGTGTGTGTGTGTGTGTGTGTGCGTATATGTGTATAAACCCGCATAACTTATGAAGTTCACAACTAATTTTCCCCGAACTGGAAACATACACTACTTATGTTCCAGAGATATTCAGTTCATTGTGTGTATTTCTTAAAATTTACTAAGATATAATTAAATGACAGCTCTTCTACAGTGGGATGCCAAAAGATATATTTGCATTTGTACCACAAGGGAAAACAAAGAATATTGGTTACCAAGAGGACTTTTTTAGGAATTACATTCTCCGATGCACTCCAACATTCTCTGCTTTTTGGAATGGTGAAGATGGCTACCATTTCGGCATAATACCTATTTCTTTACTACCCACAAGGGACTATACACAGAAGAGACAAACAAGTACATGACAAAGGGATTAAGTCGATTACATCGACCCCGAAAGGATGAAAGGCAAAGTCGACTTTGGTGGAGTTTTAACACAGAACGCAGCGGCGGGCGAATTGCCACAAAGCATTTCACCCGGCGTGCAAACGTTTCTGCCAGCTCGCCGCCTTAATTTCGGCATAGTACCAACAAACCCGAAGACTGCACCAACAATGCAGTTTCGTGCACGAACTCCAGTATCAAAGTATATACTCCAATTACTCCTACTAACCACGTGGTAAGCTATTTCGCCTTATGTTTTCAAATAATTCATTATTACATATTCTGATGTGACTGCACAGGTCCAGTTTATGTTTATTCCACAGCCATACCAGCAATCCAATGTCAACCCTTCACCTTCTGCAACATTTCAACAGTTCACTTCTCCGTTGCAATCTCCCATTGCAGCCTATTTCTGGAATGTACCCATTTACGCACAATATCTCTATTACACCTACATTCATTCGACTGTCAACCAAAAATTGAGTCGTATTAGACGCAGCGCCGATCGCTACAAAGGAGAGTATATGCACCACCAGCTTTTCAATGTGTTCAAAATCATATACCCCTCACTCCCAATGTTCCATGAAAGATTAGGGTCTGGAACGGACAAATAACATGCCACTCAGATGAAATTATCCCATCATTTACTCCCCAAATGTTTTGTCGTCAATGCTGCACTTTCTCATATCACATGTTCCTATCTACCTCTGATAAATATATACAAATTATGTCATCTTAATCCTGAGCAATGCCAGGTATCTCTGCTGTTTGATATATATATATATAAACAATAATCATAGGATGGGATTTATAAACATTTAATGCATCACTACGCCCATTTCCAAAAATCACATGACTCTTATGATCACAGTGCGCGCATTCTTGGGATGATTACAGAGTAGTCTGTAGTATCCGTAGGTATCCGGTTGATCGTCATCATGATAAATACTACTTCCATTAAAAAAAAAAAACATTTATCAGTTCAGTCAACAAACCCCACTATATAGCAGCAGTACCTGACCACGTTTTGAGTTCAGAATTTATTGATGATCGTCATGCCTTAAATGAAATCAAAGAAAAAGATGCACTACCCATCCCTAACATCTGCTGAATGAATAGAAACACAAATGCAACAACACCACACACATCTCCATCCCAATATAGCCACCTTTATTTCCTCTATTTCCATCACCTTCCCCTCCTCCCCAATAAATATACTGCAAGACCCGAAAGTCACCACCACTTTCACAATTATTGTTACACTGACAATTTTTCGTCCATTCCGTATTATATTTATATATAATATACACACACAATCACACACGGAAACAAACATACACACATACATAGAGACATGCATACATATCATATATAATATATATATATATATCTATATATATATATATATATATATATATATATATATAATATATATATATGTATGTGTGTGTGTGTGTGTGTGTGTGTGTACATATATTTGTGTATATATGCTTGTGTACATGTACTTATATGTGCGTGTGCATATTTGTGCATATATATGAGTATATATATATATATATATATATATATATATAGACAGGTCATTATCAGCAGGTGTCTTTCGACTAAGGAAGAATTAAATTAAGCTGACGTGTGTGGAAGTGATGCCTTATATATATATATATATACTTTCACACAAATATACACACATGCAATCAAATCCTCTTAACAGAAAATAAAAGCTTCGTACGAAAGACTGGAACTACAGAATGTTTGTAACCCAGACATAAGTATTACCAAGTACACTAAATTAAATTCCCACCTTTTTCCTGTTTTTCATCTTAATGGATTTCCACTTTTTCCTTCTTCAAATTTGCTTCGAGATACATTGTTAATCATCACTAGTTTACATAGTTTCCGATTTATAAGTCATATCATGTAATATTTCATGTGATATCATATCGTATCACAAATCACAACATATAGCCCAGCTAGGCATAGATAAACACGTAGAAAACAGCCTAGATGCATGCATACACGTGTGTGGGGGTGGGGGTATAAAAACAAATGATTAGTCGTTCACATATGTTTACATATAAATTCGTTTTCACAGAGACGCCAACATACAAACAGACTTGAATTGAAAACTACTTTCCGATATCGGAAAATTTTCGTGTCAGAACGAAGTACTGTGATGCAAATTGAAAAAATACATAGATAAATAAAACTTTAAAAACAGTAAAAAAAAAGCAATAAAATATGTATAGTTAGTATCCGAGAAATTGCCGAATTTTTTGACGTCATACAAAGAATAGGTATTGGCTAAAATTCTTGGTTGCTGTTTACAACAGCTGGTGGCTATGGGGATGTATTGATTTTTTTACCATCTCATATTAATTCATATGTGTATGTGCGTGTGTTTTTGTGTGTAAGTGGGGGTATGAATGTGTGTGTGTGTGTGAGCGTGTATGTGAGCGTGTATGTGTGTGTATGGGTATAATAAGTCAGAAGCCTGCTCCCCATATATATACACACACACACACACACATACACATATATATATATATATCTATATATATATATATATATATATATATATATATATATATATATATAGGCGCATGACTGGTTGTTTGGTAAAGAATATTGCTTCCCAAGCACATGTTTCCGAGTTCAGTCCCACTGCATGGCACCTTGAGCAGGTGTCTTCTACTATAGTCTCGGGTTGGGCCTTGTGAGTGGATTTGGTAGACGGAAACTGAAGGAAGCCCGTCGTACATATATATGTATATGTGTGTATATATATATATATACATACACATATACATCTATTTCCCCAAGACACCTGGAGTGTATATCAGCCGAATCTTTGTTTTAGCAACAAACAAGCTGAGGACAAATCTCCGTCAAATGTAAATAATGTAAATGATATGCATTATTCCTAATTTCTTAAATATAGAACTGAAAAAAGAATAACTTATTTACCTAAGTTTTTAACATCATCTCCTTCAAATAGTCACCTTGCGCAGCAATAAACCGGTCCTAGCGTTTCTGTCACTTTTGGAATCCATCCTGAAAGTCGTTTTCCATAAGCTAGTCGAGGACGTGCTGTGAGTCGCTCGTGAACTCCACAACGGTGTTAAAACGGCATCCCTTGAGCAGCATTTTCATCTTTGTAAGGAGATGAATGTCTGGAGGTGATAAATCTGGCGAATAGAGCCCGTGCAGAAATGATTCCAAGTATTTTTTGGCGATAAACTCATCCGTTACAGAGTGACCTGTAATCGTGAAGAATCTAATTCTTCGCGCTCCAGAGATCCGGGCGCTTTCGTCGAATGCTTTCCATCAAACGATTCAAAACGTCGCTCTAGCACTCTCGATTGACGGTCTGGCTCTGGGAGACTTACTGTCGATGCACAATTCCACATTTCCTAGGTTGACGCTCCTGGCAGGTTTTCCAGATCGCTCATCGTCTTCCAGGAAAGTTCTTCCAATTTTGAAGAGATCATGCAACTTCAAACATTGCGTACGACTCATTGCCTCGTCATTGTACGCTGGCCGAAGCATGCTCAATGTCTCTGTAGCAGAGTTCCTTAACATAACGCAAATTTTCACATAAGCTCTTTATTCCTGTCCATGAAAAAATCGCAGACTACAACATACATGTGATCACAAAAACACAAATTTCACATATTGCGAAGTATACACAGTGATGTCCCAGGGCATGCTGTCTCTCGAAGGTCACTGGAATTTGTCACAGCGCATACAACCGTGTGCTGCCATCTGTTGGCGCGCTACAGAACTATTCCTGGAATTCCTACGAAATGCGGTGAGTGCTTTTCTTCCGTTTGTCAACTCATTCGTATATATATATCATGAAGTATATTTGCCCACTAAATGTGGTGGTCCAGTAGGGGACGACGCTACTGTTGCATCTAGTCCCAGCAGGACATCTCCTCAAGCTGGCTAACGACACACTGTCTTTGTCCGATTAGTATTTGCGAAGGGAAATCATTGTTCCGATCTCTAGCCTTACGTTATACACACAGACTCGGGTTCCTGGGTAGTAACCTGTCATCAGTGTGTGATAATCACCAGCTCCCGATGAGAAGTCATTCCAAACGCAAAACACTATATGCTTTTTCCAGTAACCACCAAATTTATTTGGCAAATAAACTTCACGATTCCGTGCTACTACTGTTTACTTCTCGCTCAGAGATTTGATATTGCAACGTATATATATATATATATATACAGAGACACCCTTCGGTCATGACTGACCGTGGGATTGCACCTAGAAAGTTACCCTCCCAAGCACAAGTCCGGGCATGGTTGTTTATGAAACACTAGCAGTCGTCCATGCATACAGGCATTCCGTTTCCACGCCACCCGTGTTATCCGAAGGAAAGGCAACAGCAGATACAGCTTGGCACCTGTAACGTCGCAACTCATTTCTACAGCTGAGTGAACTGGAGCAACGTAAAATAAAGTTTCTTGCTCAAGAACACAACAGGCCCAGAGATTTAATGTTGCAATATATATATATATATATATATATATATATACATACATACATACATACATACATACATACATACATACATACATACATACATACATACATACATACATACATACATGCATGCATGCATGCATGCATGCATAGTTTCACCATTCCATAGCAAAACTGAGAACTAGCGGGGGAGTGGTTTGGGCTCTTGTGAATGGATATTGTTCCCTCGTTAGGATTCCTATACGGGTAATACTTGCTCGTATACAGGTTTGACGTTATAGCCACGAAATCGACCGTAGTGAGGTTGGTCGTAGCCGTTATATATGTATGTGTGTCGTGGAGGCGCAATGGCCCAGTGATTAGGGCAGCGGACTCGCGGTCATAGGATCGCGGTTTCGATTCCCAGACCGGGCCTTGCGAGTGTTTATTGAGCGAAAATACCTAAAAGCTCCACGAGGCTCCGGCAGGGATGGTGGTGATCCCTGCTGTACTCTTTCACCACAACTTTCTCTCACTCTTACTTCCTGTTTCTGTTATACCTGTATTTCAAAGGGCCGGCCTTGTCACTCTCTGTATCACGCTGAATATCCCCGAGAACTACGTTAAGGGTATACGTGTCTGTGGAGTGCTCAGCCACTTACACGTTAATTTCACGAGCAGGCTGTTCCGTTGATTCGGATCAACTGGAACCCGCGTCGTCGTATCCGACGGAGTGCTTCCATATGTATGTGTGTGTGCGTGTGTGTGTGTGTGTGTGTACACACACTTACAACAATACAAGGAATAAAATATATTCATACACCTGCTATATACGCACACGCATACACACACTTACGAATACGCATATATGCACACACACTCCCCAGCCTTTCTTCTATCAGCTTCCCAGGTAGCCAAACGCCCCAAATTCTTGTCCAACAGCTCGGTCCATGAAGTTCTCCTTTCTAACGCATCTGGTATCGCTGAAACTCAAATTTTACCTCTAACAACACCATGTGACTTGTCTTGACCAATCTTCCAGTAGGCATCTTGGACTTTCTGCTTTCTGCCATTATAAAACTCATCGCATAGAGCTCTTCTAAATATTAATAATAATAATAATAATAATAATAATAATAATAATAATAATAATAATAATAATCTTTTCTACTATAGGTTCAAGGCTTGAAATTTTGGGGAGGGGGCTAGTCGATTACATCGACTCCTCTGTTTCATTGGTACTTAATTTATCGATCCCAAAATGATGAAAAGCAAAGGCGACCTCGCCGGAAAAATAATAATAGTAATGATGATGATGATGATGATGATGATGATAATAATAATAATGATAATAAAAATAACAATGATGATGATGAAGAGGAGGAGGAGGGGAGGAGGAGAGGGGGGATTAAGACGATGATTTCTTAATAAGAGATAGATACCTGTTTTATGACTGGTTTTAATAATATAAAATGAACATCTGTACTGAACATCTCTTACTTATGAAAAGTTTTAAATATTGAATAATTATGTGAATTAAGGATGAAAACTTTTCGTTCAAGTTAATTGCCAGTCAATTAAATTAACAATATTATTAATTATGCTACGATTGCAGAATCGGTATAGCTCTAGTCAAAGTAGTTTCTAGTATGTAATTATTTTCTTTTGCGTCATAAATTTAAATATCGGTGTCGTTTCCTTTGCTTACATTTTTCCAGGAATAATAAAAACGATCGTAACCATCCCAAATTTGTGGTCGGAAGCAAAAGATAGACATCAATATTTATTATAATGTGGAGGCGCGTGGCTTAGTGGTTAGGTTGTCAGTATCATGATCGTAAGATTGTGGTTTCCATTCCTGGACCGAGCGACGCGTTGTGCTCTTGAGCAAAACACTTCATTTCACGTTGCTCCAGTCCACTCAGCTGGCAAAAATAAGTAACGCTGCGTTGGACTGGTGTCCCGTCCAGCTGGGGAATACATACGCCATAGAAACCCGGAAACCGGGCCCATGAGCGTGGCTAGGCTTTAAAAAAAGGGCTCATTTATTATTTATTCTATTTATATTGATTATACTAGTGCTTTAAATCTTCTCGCAACGTAAGGTTAACAATATAAACTGAATGATATCTCAACAGTGCATTAAATATATCAAAGGCATTTTTCCACATGTTGCTAAAGTTGAATAGGTAATCTATGTGCTATTTGTTGACTCTACGCAATTTAAGTTCAAATACCACCACCTCTGTAAACATTCCGTATTCCTCTATATGGGTTGTGACCATGCTTCCTAATCCTATATCACCGAGTTCTATGTGAATCTTGACATATGTTGGAATAAAATTCAAATATAAGCCATAGTTAAAAGTAGTCATATAATTTAGCCACAACACCCTTTATGTCAGTAACTTTGTGTAACTGGTGTAAATCAGTATTATATTTAGAGAGGCTTTAAAGAAATATAATACTGCTGCAAAATCAGAATATGTATTCAGGTCCTATATTCAGAAATTCATTCGAAATCTCAGTTTCTGCATGATTTTTTTTTCCTTTATCAAAACTCTTTGGGGTGTGAAATCATATACCATTAAGTAGGAATTCGCATTATATAACTTCATGATTGATCAGAAAAGATAACCGTCCTCTAAAAAATATGTGACAGTTAATGAATATAAGAAATTATATGCTGTAATTCTGTTTCACATTTAGTTCTTTAATATAATTTGTGGACAATAGCTTCGACAATTACGAGTTTCCAACGGACTAATCACAAGTTGTCTGTGTTTTACAAAGAAACAAAAGGATTTTGTAGATTCCTGCAACATCTTTGGTTGCACAAATATAACAACAAAGAAAAGCCATATTTTTTCACAGACGTTTACACCTCCGCTGATAAACGTCGATGAAAATTACGTAAGAACAAGCACATACACACATACCTCCGCGCGCACACACATATACACTCACTTTCAAATCCAGACCACTCACAAATATATATAAATTTATATATATTCCAAGATATTCCACTGGTTATATATATATATATATATATATATATGTAGGCACAGGAGTGGCTGAGTGGTAAGTAGCTTGCTTACCAACCACATGGTTCCGGGTTCAGTCCCACTGCGTGGCACCTAGGGCAAGTGTCTTCTACTATAGCCTCGGGTCGACCAAAGCCTTGTGAAACCGAAAGAATCCCGTCGTATATGTGTGTGCATATATATATATGTGTGTGTGTGTGTGTGTGTGTGTATGTGTGTGTGTGTTCCAACATCCCTTGACAACCGATGCTGGTGTGTTTACGTCCCCGTCATTTAGAGACCGATAGAATAAGTACTAGGCTTACAAAGAATAAGTCCTAGGGTCGATTTGCTCGACTAAAGGCAGTGCTCCAGCATGGCCGCAGTCAAATGACTGAAACAAATAAAGAACATATATATATATATATATTATATATATCAAAATATGTAACAATGATATCCAGAGGTAATCCAGTCCAATCGTTTCATGCAACTCCATTTAATTGAACACTGCAATCATTACATCAATTTAAAATGCAGAGCAATCCTCAGCCGCACAAAGACATAGAATTTAATTAAATTAAAACAGATGGAGACATGAGTATAATTATACCTAAATCTCCAAGAAGTTAAGGGGATAGACAAAGAACTTCACTCCAGCGTAGAAGATACTAAGGTATCAAGAATATATACATTGTTACAGACTCTGCCTGTCACTGATTTTTTTTGCTTTTATGGGGTCAGTTTTCAATTTATAGAGTAGTTTATCAAATCCTTGTATACCTAAGGAGCAGGCAGAAATCATAGTTGGTATAGTCATAAAAATTAAGATTTATTAGAAGCAATATCATGAGGTTTATTGAAGGAAAACTTAAAACAAGACGTTAGCTGACAATTAAGGTGGGGGGTGCCCTCTAGTAGACCATTGATAATGAAACAGGGGAAGTCTT
>NC_043006.1:80778109-80788109 GCF_006345805.1 Octopus sinensis | reverse complement strand
GTAATTGTCGAAGCTATTGTCCACAAATTATATTAAAGAACTAAATTGACTCAATTATTCACAAAAAGCACTATCTTCGTCACTTCCGTCAACTTAAGATAGTGCTTTTTGTGAATAATTGAGTCAATTCTGACTCGTGTTTCCAGCAATGCTGGTACTATATTTTACCTTTGTTTATAAATTTGCCTTTAGGTTTTAATTGCTAATGGTCCACCTAAATTATTTATAGTATACAATTCAATTGTTTTGACATAGCGCACGCTTTCAACGGTTTTTCTGATGAGTTGACGAGGCGAGTTATGCTTAACCCTTGGCGCAGTAAGATCCAATGACGGGAACTAAGATGCAATGTATCACAGTTCGAAATCACGTTGTATGGGTAAATCTGCTACCTCAAGTGGGTGCTTGCCTCATTACGGTAAGGAATATCTCGCTTCTTCTCTTTCATCAACAAGACATTCCAAATTATGGCTAATTGAGTCGTTTTTTACTCTTGTTTCTAGCAATACTGGTACTCTTTTGTTCCCTTGTTTGTAAATTTGCCTTCAGATTTTAATTGCTAATGGGCCTCCTATATTATATATGTGTGTGTGTATGTGTGTGTGTGTACGTGTGTGTATACATATGCATATATATAAATGATATACCATAAAGTCTGACGTAATTGGGTCCATAAGGAAATGAGTATGAAATTCCATTCAATAAAATATATTTGTCATACCGAGGTTTATAGACGGAGTCACAGATGCAGGATGCGAACGAACCCAGGAACACGTAGCTGAAAAGATAACTTTGTTAACCATAGAGATATGCCAGCATCCTATAATTATGAATAGATATATCAAGAATCTATTAAGATGCAGTAAATTGAATTGATGACAATGGATCTTATCAAGACCAGATGCGTCTTATTACAGCCACTTTAGGAAACTAGAATAATTATCTCTGTGAAATTGGAGTGTCTTTGTGGAAATCAATATTTCCACTTTGTCTTGATGTCAACGACAAACAAGGCCTTATCATTGGATGTTTTTGTTTATCTTCGATTACCTGTCCATCTATCTGCCTATCTTTCTTACTGAAACTATATCTGTCTATCAAGGCATCCACACATAGAATAACAATATGCATTGTGTTTTGTGTCTTTTACTTGCTTCAATCATTGGATTGCGGTTATGCTGGGGTCCCGCTTTCAAGAGTTTCAGGCGAATGAATTACTCCCAAGACTTTGTTTATGTCTGGGGTTTATTCTACTGGGCTCTTGTCTCTTTGTGGAACTCCTGAGTTACGAGGACTTAAAGAAAGCAAAACCGGAGAACAGACACAAACACAGACGGACACGCACTCATGCGCACGCACACACATGCATACATGTGTGTGTACATATCTATATATATATTCATGCATGTATATGCATACATATATATACAACACATACATGAAAGGCTTCTTTCAGTTTTTGTCTACCAAATCCACTCAAAAGATTTTGGTCGGTTCAAGACTGTAGAAGATGACATCTGTTTGATGTACCATAACGTAGGACTGAACCCGAAACTCTGCGGTGGGTAAGCAATCTCCTGACTACACAGCCATGCCTGTGCCTATATATGGATGTATGTGTGTGTGTGTGTGTGCGTGTGTATAGATAGATAGATAGATAGATAGATAGATAGACGGACAGACAGACAAACAGATCGACAGATAGATAGATAGATAGATAGACAGATCGACAGATAGATAGATAGATAGATAGATAGACAGACAGACAGGCATATTTATATATACATATCTAATTCTGATCGAGTAAAGCTATCAGCAAAGGTATTCAAACTATTACCATCACGTTTAAGTTTATATCAGGTGGGGTCATACTTTTTAATACGTTTTGTTTAATACTTGCTTAATACTTTTGTTTTCTTTGAGGTGTAGTTTGAAACCAGAAGAAGATTTAGCCGCTATTTCTAGCAACCCTATGGTTACGTAGAGAATGCCATCAGTATTCTAATGCCCTTGTTACTAGGTTCGTGTCTCCTTCAAAGCTGTTCGCTCCAAGACACCTGACCTCTCATGAAGATATATGCGAAGACTTATATTAACATTTACAATTGAATTTTCAACTCACTAGCTCACAGACCAAGTTTAATTAAGAAGACTTATTGGACTGCCACTAGGTTGATATTACTGCAATTTGCCAAGTTTAACGCCACTGTATAAGATGCATCAGCTAAATATAGCCAATGCTATAGATGTTAATTGATTTACTGGTTTTTCGGACAGACATTTCTGGTTCTTTCTTCAGCTCTACAACTATTTCAGCGCTATAAGTTTAGCAATAATTTTACTGCAGACATTCCGCTTCGTTCTACTACTGACTCTTACTTTTATCTATGATTATTATTGAGTTATTTGTTATTTTTGCTGTTATTGATTTCTTATCAGTTTCGAACGATAAAAAAGTCATAAAACAACATATTGGTCTCTTTTGATTAAGCACCAGAAAGATCTTTCTACGTAGGCTGAGGGATGTGGAAGAAGAATCCGAAGTGATGGTGGTTCTTTCGTGTCTTTCGTGTACACAATTAACAGTGTAGGGGAAGTGGCTCAAACCACTCTTAAGCACCGTACTTCAACCCTTTCTAGTCAGAAGCCTATAGCGTATTCTGGGCCATTTGTATCCCATTATATGATTTATCAATATACTAATGTGTTATTTGTCCTATGACGAATGACTTTGGAAGAATTCTTTTGGCATCATGGATAACATCAAGAGATATGGCAATAATTATAGTTTCGCTTTATCAAATATCTTGTTCATAAGACACAATGCTGAAATCAATACTAATTTTTCCAAGAAAATTACCTTATAATTAATCATATTAAATAAAAGTAATACCTAACAGTTATTTAAAAAAACTGAAAAAAATAAAAATTCTCATGGTTAGTTTTATATTACGCCAGTCTCTCTCTCTCTCTCTCACTCTCTCTCTCTCTGTCTGTCTATATATATATATATATATATAATTATATATATATAATTATATATATATATATATATATATATAATTATATATATAGTATATATATATATATATATATATATATATGTATATATATATATGTATATATATATATATGTATGTATATATATATATGTTATATATATATATATTATATATATATATGTATATATATATAGTATATATATATATGTATTATATATATATATATATATATAGTATATATATATATATATAATATATATATATATACAAAGGGTGTTCATTAGAGATTTCTCCTGAACCACTAACAAAGGGCTGGCATAAACGAGGCTTAACATAGTTATTGTCTACATGGACCTTGTCTACATCAGTCGTGACACACTTCTATCTTTTTATGCAGCTATGAAGACCTCGTCCGAAGAAGTCCGTAGGTTACATCTGGCGCCAAAATGTGCTTCCCCTTCAAAAAAGACTTCATGTGTGTATTGTATATTGTGTTTTATATTTGTAACAGTAGTAAACCATTACGGTTGGAACTCCCAACCACATGCTTTCCTAAGACACTCCAAATCAGCGATTCTGCACCAACACGAGCATTAAAATCGCCTAAAATGACAACTTTGTCATCATGGGGGATACTGCGTATAATCTCCGTAAGGTATAGATAGAAGGCAAGTTTATCCTCCTCTGATGAATTCATAATTGGAGCATGTGCACTTAAGAGTGTTGAATAGCGACCTTTTCTTAAAGACATCAAACGGACAGAATGACCACAGGGTAGTTTCTCAAGTTTTGAAACCAGAGCGATTTTGATTGCAAATCCCACTCTTGATTCTTTCTTATAAGTCTCCTCTCTACTGCTCCAAAATAAATGTTACCCAGCAGATTTCTCTACAAAATTCCCCTTTCCATGAATTCTTGTTTCGACTGACGCTACAACATCCATATCATATCGCTGTAACTATTTTGCAACAAGCACGGATTTTCTCTCTGGACGAGATTTCAGACACTCATTGTCTTGTGGGTAGTAAAGAAATATAGATAAATATATATGTATACATAATATATATATATATATATATATAATATATATATATATTATATATATATATATATATATAAATACTTTTTTCTGAACTCTACAAAAACATCAGAAGAACTGCTACTCACAATTTCATGTTCCTGTTCGTCGGACAGTTATGATCAAGATTTTTGATTGCTACTGTCCTACGAACGGGAACGTGAAACTCTAAGTAGCAGCTTTTGTGATGCTTTTTGCAGTTTTAATAGTACTCGACATTTGAGTACTATTTCTCCCATTCTCCCACCTTTCTTTGCATTTACGTGCTTATATGGCTCAGTGGTTAGAGCGTCGAGCTTACGATCGTGAGGTTGTGAGCTCGAATCCCGGACCGGGCTGCGTGTTGTGTTCTCGAGCAAGGCACTTTATTTTACGTTGCTCCAGTTCACTCAGCTGTAGAAATGAGTTGCGACGTCACTGGTGCCAAGCTGTATCGACCTTTGTCTTTCCCTTGGATAACACTGGTGGCGTGGAGAGGGGAGGCTGGTATGCATGGGCGACTGCTGGCCTTCCATAAACAACCTTGCCCGGACTTGTATCTAGGAAGGTAACTTTCTAGGTGCAATCCCATGGTCATTCATGACCGAAGGGGGTCTTTACCTTTACCTTATATATATATATAGATAGATAGATAGATACATACATACATACATACATACATACATACATACATACAGAGAGAGGGGGTGGAGTGATCAAATTATTTTCGTTAAGCTGTCATGATCCTCTATGTGCACATCTAGAACTAATTGTGTTCCTAATATTACATTAGCTTAATTATTGTCAATTTGTGAATGAAGACTACGGCTAGAGACTAATGTATCTTAAAGCATCTGCTTGTGCAGAGCAACATATGTATGCGGCACATTAAAACGTGGATGAGGTATACATTATATCTACATATGTGTCAATAACCTTGTGGCCATGTCGAATTTGAAGTTAACGAAATGATTGAAAATTGATTTGCGATATCACTTTTTATGATGGTGTTAGACCGAGTGGTGTTTTATTCCTATTCTCACAAGGCGTAGTGAACTCCAACTCACAGATTCCCACACTTTTCTGTCTCGGATTGTTGTCTCCAACGCCTTGCTAGAGCCGAGTCGGTAGTAGAAAAAACTCTTCCCCAGTATTTCCATTGAGTACGATCGCACCAAGAATCACATAAGAGAAAAGAGATATTTTTAACTTCACAATCATAATAACGAATCTGGGACACTTCTACTGTATGTCTTTACACGACATATAGACAGTAGTCTTTGTATTTCTGTCGTCACTTAAGAAAAATCGTTTTTCTTTTTTGAATAACTGCTCGTTTAGAACAAGTATTCTAATGACAATGTTTTAAATGAGACTTTGTTAGTGCAAGATAAAAATCATTGAATGTTGTATACTAAATAGATAGCTTTTTTATTCTCGTCTCATCTACATTTTTTTTTTACTTTTCCTTCTACTTGTTATTTCACTCTCTCTACCCCGCACCGTTCTGTCTCTTTCCAAATCTATTTAATTAATACCTTATTATACTATTATGAAATTTTAAATACAAGTCAATTTCTTATTGGGTACGACACAGAAAAATAGTATATACATACATACACACCCCCACCAGTAATTGTATGTGTGTTTGCTAAGTAATTAGCGAATATTTCATAACCCAATATTTGTTTTCTGATTTCCTGATTGGCCATGCGTAGCCTTGACTTGAACAATAATTATTTGTTTGCTTTTAAGTATGATTTTTTAATATATATTTTGTTGTTGTTGTGTGTGTATATTGTCTGTTATGTTGGTTGTTTGTTTTGACCTTTAGTCTTTGTTTTCGGTAGGTATTTCTCACTTCTAATTTAAAGTCTTCTCTCGTAGCTCAAATCAAAAAACACTATATAAATAAATTTGCTGTTTCATTGAACAAGATACACTCCCTCTCAAACTTACCCTCTCTGTCGCTCGTCTCTCTCTTCCTCTCACGCACACATTTACTTTTAAACAATAAACAATCATCTTAATTGAACTACTATTCGTTTCTTTATTGCTATTGTTGTTATTATTATTATTATTATTATTCTATGTTTGACTTTTGCTTTATGTCTGTACAAGTTGGCTCCAAGTCTCACCCAGAGACCTCAAGAGACAACAGGTTGGAAGTTCACGTTGTTGTTATGCCTAGTGTGTCATATCTTTGGGGTTTTTTGGTGTTGTACTAGTGAATGTCTAATACATAAATTTTGAAAAGTTTGTTTTAAACCGTGGGATTACATAGAGAGTATTTTGCGTAGGATATGAGCAGTTCCCATGAGCACTATCTTTTGAATGTCTGCCATTTTAGGGTTTCCTGGTATCTGAGTTACGTAGCAATCAGCCCCTTTCGCTATCATTCCCAGGGCACTTATGACAACAGGTATTATTTTAGTCTTCAGGTTCCACATTTTGCTGATTTCTATTTCAAGATCTTTATATTTGCTCAGTTTTTGGTAGGTCTTGACAGATACGTTTATATCGATTGGGACAGTCATATCAATGAGGAGGCATGTTCTTTGTCTGAAGTCTTTCAATATGATGTCTGGCCTATTTGCATCTATCTTTCTGTCAGTTTGAATGGTGAAGTTCCAGAGGAGTGAGATGTGGTCATTTTCAAGCACTGGAGGTGGATTATGTTCCCACCAGTTTTTTTCATGGGGAAAATCCAGGTTTTTGCAAATTACCCAGTGAATATATTGTGCAGCTCTATCATACCTGTTGAGGTACTCTGCAGGCGCTAGGAGACTGCATTTGGAGACATGATCAATGGTTTCATTTTGTTGTCGGCATACACGACATGTTGGGCTATTGCCGTTCTTTAATATGTTGGCCTGGTAGATCTTGAGCTGCTATGATAAACCCTTCTGTTTCAGATTTTAAGCCAGAGATTTTAAGTCAGGGCTTTGTCAATATCTGCATTATTCGCTCTCTTTGGTTTTTCTTGCCATTTATTATTCAGAATATCTAAGACCGCAGTTTTGGCACGGGTTTTCATGCGCCTAGCCTTTTCTGTGCTTGTTTCTTGTATGTCTATCTCTAATTCCGAAATTTGTTGTATTCGGAATTTACTTAGATATTCCTTTGCCTGTTTTGTTACTGAGTATGATGCTTTCTTGTTTTCATGTTTTGAGGCAAGTTTTAACATCCAGTCCTCAGACTTTTTCAGGTAGGTGTCTAGGCCAATTGTAGCAATCATCATTGTTATTGCCAGTTGTAAAAGACCACGGCCTCCCTCTTTTCTTGGCAGATAAAGTTGTTCTGTATCTGCCTTAGGGTGGTGCATTCTATGCATTGTCAACAGTTTTCTTATTTTTCTGTCGAGCTGACATATTTCAGTAATTGACCAGTTAACGATATTGAAACTGCAAGTCACGACTCGTATGGCTAATGCATTGATCGCTTCGATCCTGTTTCTTGCATTCAGCTCTGTCTTGAGTATTGCTCTCACTCTTCGATAACGTTCTCTCCTGATCCTTTCCTTCATCTCTGAATGCCTTATTCCGCTCCCTTCAATTACCCCTAGGTACTTGTAGCTCTCCGCTGGGTCTAGTCCTTTTATGACATTCTGCTGGTCAAGGTTAACGTTAGATGTCTCTGTCATTTTTCCTTTGATAAAGGTAGCTTTTGCACATTTATCGAGGCCGAATTGCATTCTGATATCGTCACTGAAATGTTTGACTATCGCTAGTAGGCCCTTGAGTTGTTGGTCATTTTTTGCAAAAAGCTTTAAATCATCCATGTAAATGAGATGATTTATATTTTTATCAAACATTTTATACCCGTACTGCGCGTCATTGAACAGTTTTGAGAGAGGTATTAAGGCTAAACAAAAGAGGAGTGGTGACAGTGAGTCACCCTGGAAAATGCCACACGAAATTTTTACATCACCAGCATTTAGGGATTCATTGTCACTGTTCAGAGTTAGTGTGGTTCTCCATGATCTCATACTTACAGTGAAAAAGTTTCGCAGAGTAGGTGCTATCTTATACATTACCAGGCATTTCTTAATCCAGCTATGTGGTAGGCTATCAAAAGCCTTTTTATAGTCTATCCAGGCTATTGATAAGTTTTTGTGTCGTTTGTGACAATCTTCTAAGATCATCTTATTGATGAGTAGTTGATCTTTACAGCCGTAGGATCCACGTTTACATCCTTTCTGTTCCTTAGGAAATATGCTGCTGTCTGTTAAAAAACTATAAGTATATTCCGTCAGGACAGATGTTAGCGTTTTATACATAGTTGTTAAGCAGGTTATGTGTCTATAGTTTTTTGGTTCATTTGTTTCTTCACTTTTTGGAAGCAGGAATGTTAACCCATTAACTAGCCAAGGAGGCATCATACTAGGGTGTTGCAGGACATCATTATACAGTTCTGTTAGCAGTTCATGTTATGTATATATTTTTTTAATTTCTGAATTCAGTTGTATGTATATATTAGCAGGTGCTTACTTCCATCATTTTTTATCGTGCATTTAATTGTGTTGTTACAATAAAAGGCAATTTAAAAGACAATTTTACACATTCTTATAGTCATGAGAGACGACTAAATGTTCACACAAAATTGGAGATATTTATGTTTCTAATTTTTCTTGTTAGGTGTACGTTTGTATGAGCTGTAGATATGTAAGTTCCTTAACTTATTTTGAGGGAAATTCAAATTACTCACAGAAAACAGTAGATCTTCCAGTTTTCTACAGTTGTTTTTTTCAGTTGTCCTGCTGGGTTAGCTGTTGCCAGTTCAGAGCATCGAAAAAATACGTCCATCGTCTGTCACGTCCAGCCGCCTTCTCTTATTATTATTATTATCATTATTATTATTATTATATTATTATTCATTATTATTATTATTATTATTATTATTATTATTATTATTATTATTATTATTATTCTATTATTATTATATTATATTATTATTATTATATTATTATTATTATTATTATTATTATTATTATTCTTATATTATTATTCAGTAGTTTTATTTTATAGCGTGCTTTCACTTCACTACCGAGCGCAGCTCTGTGTGCCTTGGATATGTGCTGTGATTTGTTGTGATGCTCTGATGGTTATTGTATGGAAAGTGTTCTGCGTAGGATGTGTGCAGTGCCTAGTAGTGCAATTTTCTGTATGTTATATGATGTTGTAAGTCCTGGTGTTTTTGTTATGTATTTGTCTGAATATTTTTTTATCATGCCTAATGCACCTACTATGATAGGAATTGTTTCTGTTTTCAGATTCCACATTCTAGTTACCTCTATTTCCAGGTCTTTGTATTTTGAGAGTTTCTCCATTTCTTTTAGAGACACGTTGTCATCAGCCGGTATTGATACATCAATTAGAAAGCATTTTTTTTCTTCATGGTCTCTGACAACTATATCTGGTCTGTTGGTCTTATTATTATTATTATTATTATTATTATTATTATTATTATTATTATATTTTATTATATATTATTATTATTATTATTAGATATTATTATTATTATTATTATTATTATTATTATTATTATTATTATTAGTAGTAGTAGTAGTAGTAGTAGTAGTAGTAGTAGTAGTAGTAGTTTGGTTGGGAATAATTTAGATACTAGGTACAACTAAGCATCTAATTTGGACTCACTGGAAACATGTAATCAAATGATTATACTCCAAGTCTTTTTCTCTCTCTGTGGGCAGAAACATTTCTCTCTGAACTTGTTATAGTCGTCTGGCCCATTACCAAGAATAACTATTTATGTCTAAATAAGCATTGTTGGCTTGTAGATAGTTATACAGTATACAATCTCAGCCAACGAAAAAACAAGGTGACATGATCAGAATTGGATTAGCTTTAAAGGGAAAGTGAAAATAATTGCAACGGTGTAAACTGGAGGCACTTTAATCATAGCTGATCTATAGTAAGATGAA
>NC_043006.1:80753109-80768109 GCF_006345805.1 Octopus sinensis | reverse complement strand
TTTGCGTTAATACCATGAGACATCACTATGATCGTGATCATGATCATAATCGTCGTCGTCGTCACCATTACCACCAACACCGCCGCCACCATCATCATCGTCGTCACCATCAGCAGCAGCAGGAGGCGCAATGGCCCAATGGTTAGGGCAGCGGACTCGCGGTCGGAGGATCGCGGTTTCGATTCCCAGACCGGGCGTTGTGTGTGTTTATTGAGCGAAAACACCTAAAGCTCTACGATGCTCCGGTAGGGGGTGGTAGTGACCCCTGTTGTACTCTTTCGCCCCAACTTTCTCACACTCTTTCTTCCTGTTTCTTGTCCCCGACGCCCTACGCAACCGCTGAACCTGGATGCGCATTCATCCATCCGTCGATGCTCTCGGTGTCGGGGGTTGACCTGCTTTCTCTTCTGCGGGTCTTACGAATAGCAAAGGACCACGTTTCGGACTTCCCCCATCTTTCGAACTCTGCGACGAAGACCGTTCGCTCAACAGCAACAGCAACAGCATCCGCATCAGCAACATCCCCCACCATTACAGCTAATACAATAATCACGATAATCCCTATCGTCATCTTTACCACCACCACACTTTCTAATCTTGTTCTGATTTTTGTTAACATCTCATTAAAACAACTATTCTCTTAGCCGATGGTTAAACATAACAACAGTATTATTGTTAACTTATTCTGTATAAAACATAAGTCAATGATTGGAACATGTCTATAGGTAATATACAGTCTAATCTGCTGAAGAAGTCACGACTTATTTACATTTAGGTTTTTGGGCAAAAAGCTAGAGGTAGTGATCGTTAGTTTTAATAAAATATTACACGCAGAAAATTTTTAGTTTTAATAAAATATTACATGCAGAAAATCTTTAATTTTAATAAAATATTACATGCAATACTAAACAGATAGCTATTTCGATAGATAGATAGATAGATATGTTTCTTTATTAGCCACATAGGGCTGCACACAGATAGAACAAATTACAAGGTAGAGCTTTTCTTTTGAAGGTTTAAAAAAATAAAAAATTAAAAAAAACGGAAGGGGGAGTTTCGATCAAAAGGGATCGTAAAAGGAGAGAAAGCGGACAAAAAAAGGGGGTTAAAAAAAAGAGGGAGAGAAAAAAAAATGATCAATAGGGATCGTTATCACAGAAATGTCAATATAAGTGTAAAGGGGGAGGACAGTGAGGTTTACCCGTGGAAAGAAAAGCCTACGGAAAAGACCACGGTAACCTCGGTCAATGGAGTCACATGTTATATTTCTTTTTTTTTTTTTTTTTTGCAAATAAGCAACTCTCTGTTTTCAATTCTGGGTTCATAGGATCATGCTCAAGGTGGCTTCGTCATTCATACGTGCCATTCTTGCTACATTCACCCATCTTTTTTTAAAACATGCTAGACAAAACTTGCCTCTCCTACTCCCTTTCCTTTTCAAGTGGTACTTGAAGAAGTTGATGAGAGATTGACCAGAGAGGAAAGTGTTTGTCTCCAATCCTTTCAGACGCGTCCACCAGATACATTCTTTCGCCATAGCCACAAGGATGATGAAAATAGCTCTTCCTTCCCGTTTGAAGGAAGGAGCGTGACAATATTGACGATAGACTCAGCTGATAACCGACTCGTCCCACACGTGACAGCAGTTGTTCGACACAAGCCCACAGGTCGGAATTGTTGGACACTGCACGAGTGCGTGCAGAACGGTTTCGTCGCTCTGACCGCATCTCGGGCAGGTCGGCCCCGTGTTTCTCGAGCCGTGTCTGTTAGAGCTTATCCCGAACGGGTAGCGCTTCTCGGTAGCACTGCCAGGCCAGGGATCTCTGGAAGTTGTCCATGGGCCCTGGCCCGAAAGTCGTCTTGAACAGCGGGTCAGGTACTCCTCGTCGACGTCCAGGTTCGCCCCGAGCTCGTCGTCGTACCTCCCCTCCACTAAACCCCTATAGAATGCTTTGGTTGTGTTGAAGTCACTCAAGGTCGACCCAGGACGGCAGAGTTGCTTGTGAGCAACGCCACACTCGCGGTGCCATTCGCCCTTCTTCGGCCTCTTTTTGATCCACGACTGCAGTTCGGTCATGGAGACGAGCTGCGGGAAAGCGTGCTTCACAAACGGCGACCACACCTGTTCACCGTCGTCTACATAGAGCCAGATGTCGCAGTCTCAGCGCGTGTCTGCGCATCATCAACCACGGCATGCCCAGCCCTCCTTTTACGGGTGTTGACAGCAAATGGATCGCCTGACCATCGGGACGCATCCTTTCCACAAGAAGCGAAAGAGAATGCGTTGTAGTTTGTTGATGGTAGGGTCGGGACAAGGTACGACGGTCAGCGGTAGATAGATGACGGACGCGATGTACGTGTTCGCCACGACTCCGCCCGACCATTTAGGGACAGTTTCCCTCTCGCCCATTGCCGCGAGAGTGACCACCCTACTCGTTATCTCGTTCCAGTTCTTTCCCCTTGGAGGTCCGGACCAAACCAGACCCCGAGCAACTCAACCGGGCCGTCGGTCCAGCGTCCCACGACGGAGGCGCTGGTGGACGGCATGGGCTTTCTTCTCCCAGGTGCCTAGTCGCAAGCCCACTGACTTTTCCCGGTTGATTTTCGCTCCTGTCACCGCTTCGTAGTTTTTTTCAGTGTCTCGCCGACCTGCTCGATGTGCTCGTGGCTAGACACTATGACGGTGACGTCGTCCGCGTATGCAGAGATAGATAGATAGATAGATAGATAGAGATAGATAGATAGATAATAGATAGATAGATAATAGATAGATAAGATAGATAACTTTCTTTATTAGCCACACAGGGCTGAATACAGAGGGACAAATACAAATGCAGAACTTTTCTTTTCGAGGTGGGAAAAAAAAGAAAATAAATGTAAGATTGCGATCAAAAGGGATCGAGAGGAGGTAAAAAGGAAAAAAAAGGAATCGTGTATCACAGATTCGTCCCACACGTGACAGCAGCCGTTCGGCATAAGCCCACAGGTCGGAAATGGTTGGACATTGCACGAGTGCGTGGAACGGTTTCGTCGCTCTGACCGCATCTCGGGCAAGTCGGTCCAGTTGTCTGGAACCGTGTCTGTAGAGCTTATCCCGACAGGTAATGCTTCTCGATAGCACTGCCAGGCCAGGGATCTTTGGTGATTGTTCATAGGTCCCGGCCCGAAAGTTGTCCTGAACAGGCGGGTCAGGTGTTCCTCGTCGACGCCCAGACTCTGCCCGAGTTCGTCGTCGCACCTCCCCTCCACTAATCCTCTATAGAATGCCTTGTTGTGATGGAGTCGCACAAGTTCGATCCCGGACGGCAGAGTTGCTTGAGAGCAACGCGACACTCACGGTGCCATTCGCCTAGCCTCGGTCTCTGCTTGATCCATGACTGTAGTTCGTCCAAGAGACGAGCTGCGGGAAGCGCGCCGCACAAAAGGCGACCACACCTGTTCCCGTTGTCTATGAAGCGCCGGAGATGTCACAGTCTCAGCGCATGTCTGCGCATCATCAACCACGGCATGCCCAGCCCTCCATTTAACGGGTGTTGGCAGCAAATGGATCGCCTAACCATCGGAACGTTTCCCTTCCACAAGAAGCGAAAGAGTATACGTTCCAGTTTGGTGATGGTAGGGTCGGGACAAGGCACGACGGTCAGACGATACTCGATGACGGATGCGATGTACGCGTTCGCCACCTCCGCCGCCCGACCTTTTAGGGATAGCTTTCTCTCAGCCCATTTCTGGGTGAGAGTAGCCACCCTAGTCGTTATCTCTCGCCCCAGTTCTTCTCCATTTGGAGGTCCGGACCGAACCAGACCCGAGCAATTTAACCGGTCCGTCCGTCCAGCGTCCCACGATGGAGACGCTGTTGGACGGCATGGGCTTGCTTCTCCAGGTGCCGAGCCGCAAGCCCACTGACTTTTCCCGGTTAATTTTTGCTCCCTTACCACCGCTTCGTGTTCTTTTAGTGTCTCGTCCGACCAGCTCGATGTGCTCGTAGCTCGACACTATGACGGTGACGTCAATCCGCGTATGCAGACACGCTCGTCCCGCATCCCAGCTCTCGTGGGATGCCCCTCAGCGTCGCCAGTTTCCGCAGTAGTGGCTCAAGAGTCATACATACACAGCAGCGTTGAGAGGGGACATCCCTGACGAACCGAACGCATGATGTTAAAGGTCTGGATAGATGACCATTTACGCGAACTACTGAGCGGATGCCGCTGTATAAGGCAGCGATCCACCGCGGAAAACTGGACCGAAAAACCAGCCGCTTTAGGACAGCCTCCAAGTAGTGATGGTCTACCCTATCGAAGGCTTTTGATTGATCCAAATTGATCAGCGCCCCACCCATGCCAGGATTTTTAACTACCCTGTCTATGATGTAGCGCATCAGATGGAGGTTGTCATGAATATTTCTACCCGGCACGGCGCATGTTTGCGCCTTGTCGATTAGTTTCTTGATGACAAGCGCCAACCTCTCGGCTAACACCTTGGCCAACATTTTCAAATCTGCGTTGAGCAGAGTGATGGGCCTGAAATTATCTATGACGTCCCCCTTGTTTGGGTCTTTCTTAATCAGTGCCACTGCTCCTCGCTTTACAAAAGCAGGAATACTCCCGTTCTGCTGCCACTTGCAGTAGACAGCTGCCAAGACGCCTCCAAAGAAGTCTGGCATATGAAAATAAAGTTCGTAGGGCAGACCATCCAAGCCTGGTGACTTGTCTCTCGCGCAGCCTACCATCGCATCCTGTACGTCCGCAGCTGTGATAGGCTTTTCACAAGACTCCACCTCCCTTGCTGAGAGTCGTGGCAAGGCATGCAGGTAGGCACTAAAGTCCACTCTGCTTTCTGACTCACCACTTGTCCCAAACAGTTGGGTGAAGTGTTGTTGAAAAACCCCACACATCCTTTTAGGCTCGAGCAATTCGCGCCCCTGTTCATCTATAAGAGACTTGATGGTGGCTATGTTGCCTCGTTGCGTCTCCACCACTCGGGCCTCTTGGGCGGCTCCAACTCCTTCGTTCCTCAGAGCACGCATCCTAGCTCTGACAACGCATCCCTCGTGTTTGGCGTTGAGGTGTTGGTCGAGGGCCAATCTCGCCGCCAGCACGTTGGACGCGATGCCAGTTCTAAGTGCCTCTTCTAAAACCTTAACTAATTCTCCCTCTATTCTATTTCGGTCTAATGCTAGGGCTCTACTGTATCTGACTGATTCTGCTTTAATCGCTTTTTTTAGGGCATACCACCATCTGTTGTTGATGATGGTACCCGTCAAAGCTCTCTTAACTAATGTGCTGATCCGGTCCCTGTAAACCTGTCGTGCTGTAAAATACGCGTTCAGTTTCCAGTAACCAGGACCCTGCCTATGTGTTTTATCTAAGTCAAGTGTACAAGTCACAAACTTGTGATCTGTGTAACTGACTATATGAAGTTGTGGACAACCTACACTATTTTTTATTTATTGTCCTACAGAATACTCTATCTAAGTATGATCTGGACGACCCGATGCGGTTACTCCATGTCCACATTGGCACATTCGGTGGTCCAGTCGGTACCTGTCAGACAGTTGGAAACGTCTGAGCAGGTCTTTGAGGCATTTGCATCCCCTTCTATTGCTATCTCTGCCCACGTCTAGATGCGTGTCCAGGGTGGCATTCCAATCCCCCACTAAAGTAAGGACGAGACGTTCCCATGAAAGACTCTAGACGTCGAAAAATCTGGTCGGCCTGTTAAGGACGGAGCATAAACTGCTATCATCGAAAAGCACACTCATTGCTGCCATCGACATCCAAAACGACCAGCCTACCCTCCGGGTCTAGGAAATTTGCTCTTACTTTGAGATCCAGACTCTTCCGGATAAGCACCGCGGTGCCACCTCCGCCCATTCTCGGTAGACACGGAGAAAAATAAATGTTGAAATGTGTACCGAAAATGTGCTGGAGTGCCCGCAAGCTGTGGAGTCTGGTCTCACTGATGGCTATGATATTCAGATTTAGTGACTTGATGTCATTTAACAGGTAGCCTTGTTTCCAAGGCGACCCAAGCCACGTACATTTATACTACCTATTCTGAGCATGTTCCGATAAAAGTGCAAAAAGGAAAAGGAGAGAGAAAAGGTTACTTGTTTTTCGAAAGTTCTTTGTCTTTCACCTCACGGTCTTCTTCTATGAGGCTTTTATACAGTTTTTTCGATGAGTACTTTTGAAATCTCCCTACTGCATCAGGGTAAAGAGATTTCAGGGTGCTGTATGTGTTCTGTGTCACGTGTATTATTTTAATGTGTTTTGGTGGTGTTGTGTGTGGGGGGTTTACTTGTTTTTATGTCGTTTTCAGTAATGTTAGTGTTTGACCTAATGTGTTCCATTAGGTCGTGGTTGTTTGTGTTTATGGCTGTCAACATTGTTGGGGGGTTTGATGATGGTGTGTTTGTGTTGATGTGTGTGTTTTCTGTGGATGTTTTTGTTTCGGGGGTGGTGGTATCTTCCCGCTTTGTTTGTTATTTTTTTTTTCTTTTTTTTTTTCTTCCCCTTTTTCTTCTCCCCCCCCTGTGGCTATTTGCCAATCTTCCGTGTCTTCTTCGTCTAATGACAAATCAGACGAATCGGATCCTGGAAGAGGGAAAATATTGGGGTCTATTGTCGACTGTGTTGATTTTGTTGTTGGTGTTGGTTGGTGAGCGTTTTTTGGTTTGGTGTATGGCGGTTTTGGAGATGGGGTTTGGGTATTTTGTGTTTGAGTGATTGTAGTATTGTTGTGTTGTTTGGGGTCTCAATTTTGTGGGGATTTGGAGTTGTAATTGTTTCTTTCTTTTTTGCTGGGTGTCCTTTTGGCAGATGTCCTTGGTTTTGGAGTTGGTATATTCTTGGTTGTTGTTGTTGGTGATGCTGCTTCTATTCTTGGTGCTGCAGTTGGTGTGGTTGTTTGTTTGGTGAGGTTTGTTCCTGCAAAAAGTGGTGTGGGTAGTAAACCTTGTTTATTTGTTTTTGTTTCCGGCTGCTGTTGTTGCTGCTGTTTGTTTCTTGCGGCAGATTTGCAGTCTTTTTTTAGGTGTTGCTCACTGCCGCATATGTAGCAACGTGGTCTTCTGCCATCGACGACCACATATAACTTCTGGTCGTCTGATGCACATATCTGGGTGGGTATTTTTTTTATATCTTCATGATGTATATGTAGAAGAAATTCTACTTTTTTTCCCACCCATTTTTATGCTCTGTGACTGTGTTTCCAAAATAAAATTCGTAAATTCGTCATTTTTACGCATAAGGCCTTTACAAGCCATAGATTATTGGCTATTTTGGGGACATTGTTTAGAGTGATCTTAGTCACTTTCTGTCCCCGATAGCTTGGTGTAAGTTGGAGTCATCTGAGTGAAGAGTTAGCGTTGAGAAACGTCTAGCTAACTCTTCGGTGTAGAAAACAACTTGTATGTGGGCAAATTTGTTCCACCAGGTCACATATTCTTGTGATTCCAGATGGTGTTTCAAGCACTTCTCTATTTTGCTTGTGTTAGCCTTCTCTGGGCTTTTTGTTTTTTTGTTAACTATTTTATAAATGATTGTTCGTCTTTTTTCATCTTCCAAAATGTCTTCTGGTATGTTTATCTTTACTATACCATCTGATTCTGTTATTTTAATGTTCGTGTCCTGTATTTGTTGAGCCGTAAAATATATTGTTGTTTTTTTTTCTTTAATCGCCTCAGCGAAATTTGTTGTTGTTTTGTTATTGTTGTTGCTTGTGGTGATGTTGTTGTTGGCTGCAGTTTGTAAAATTGGTGTGTTTGGTTCGATTGTGCAAGTAGGAAGGGGTGGAAAATTATTTTCGTAATTTATCCCTGTAGTCGGGCATCTTTTGACAATTTGTTTGGTTTTTACAGATTTTTGTTTATTTACTTCCGTTTTTGTCGTTGAAGTAAAACAGGTCTGAACGGAGTTGTTGTTGTTGTTGTTTGTTTTTGTTGGTTGTTGTCAGTGGCCAAGAGACAGCCGAGGCAGCAGATATCGAAACGGTGTCGCAATTATTGTTATTCTTGTTATCATTGTTGTTGTTGTTGGTGTTGAGGTAGTGGATGACGTGGTGGTGGTGGTTTGAGTATTATCCATTTTACTGTTAGCGCGTTTGTCGATTGTATTTTGCAAACTGGGAAAGTTTTCTTCAGAAAACATAGCAGAATATTTTTCCACTATAAGATTTCTTGACATTATTATTTTTTGTTTCAAGAGAAAAAATAAAAATAGATTGAAAATTCCCTTATGGGCGATTTCTATATTTAACACAGGCTCAAACGAAAGTTGAGCGTTTGGAAAGTCACAATACTACGACAATGTGGAACGTAAATAATGGATACAAACGAGAAGAAAGAGAACAGCGTTCGTAATTTACTAGAAACGCTTCGCCGACATTATGTTAAAAAACAAGTTATTGCAGCCAAAATTGTGAATATATTTGAGGCTGAAAATGCCCCTAGGGGCATAATCCCCTCCGAAAACACACCCAACGACAGCTGGGTGTCTTACACACTCCGTGTGCAAAATTTACAACGACTCTTTTCGAGAAACACAATAAAATAAGTAGTAACTTACGAGTCGATCTGTCAACGAATACTATCAAAAGAGATAGATAGATAGATAGATAGATAGATAGATAGATGGATGGATGGATGGATGGATGGAATGGATGGATGGATGGATGGATGGATTGATGGATGATGGATGGATGGATGGATGGATGGATGGATGGATGGATAGATAGATAGATAGATAGATAGATAGATAGATAGATAGATAGATAGATAGATAGATAGATAAAACTAGCTGCTCGTGAATTAAGGTCAAAGTGCATGAGCATTCCGGAGACACGTAGACTAATAGAGAAATTTTTCATGCAGAATTAGCGCGGCACGGGGTGTAACAGAGCTATAGCTTTTAAATGAGAAGTACTGTAATTTTGTCAATCCAGTTTGACTCAGGTGGTATGGCACGGAACACAAAACTTGTTGAAGACACTATTCAGCCCTACTGTGCATATAATGCACAAACCTCACACCCATCACACATACACCACCATACACACCACACATATATATATGCATACATACATACACACATACACACACATATGCGCATACCTACATACATATATATATATATATATATAATATATATATACATATATATATATATTACATATTATATATATATATATATGTATATATGTATATTTTGAAACGCTCCTATGATCTGTAAGTAGATATTTTAAATCGATTTTAAAACTATGTTAAAAGTATTTTAATTGCTTAATGTATTTCTAATGAGGAAAATGTGGCCATTTGTATTTGTTGGGAGATTAGCCCAATACAAACGCAATTTCCTGAAACGATCGTAAGGATATGTACGTTATCATATACTACTGTTCATCTACCTTCATGGTTGACTTGTAATATTGGAATAATTGACACCTAAAAGTTCTGATGAAGCTACGTCTCCCTATTTGGTATCCTCTCGATCTATATTTTAATATCGGTTTGCTACCGTATCTGAATTTGGATAAAGGATTTTGACCTATGAAAACTTGTCCTCCACATTACTTCATGTTATTATCTGTTTCTATTGAACGCTGATTAGTTTAACCGCAGTAAAGGTTATATGTGTATATATATATATATAATATATATATATATATATATATATATATATATATATATATATTATATATATATATATATATATATAATATATATATATATATATATATATATATATATTGGTTATTATTCACGCTATGCCAATGTGAAATATTAAAATATAAAAGGTGTGGCTGTGTAGGCGCAGGTGTGGCTGTGTAGGCGCAGGCGTGGCTGTTTAGGCGCAGGCGTGGCTGTGCTTGCTTCCCAACCACATAGCTCTGGGTTAAGTCTCATTGCGTGATACCTTGTACAAATGTGTTCTATATCCTCAGGTCGACCAAAGCCTTATGACTGGATATCGTAGACGGAAACTGAAAGAAGCCCGTCGTGTATATATATATATATATATATATATATATATATATATATATATATATATATGAATATATATACATACATATACGTACATACATACATACATACATATATACATACATATTTGTATATATGCATATATATACATACATATATATATATATGTATATATATGTGTTGTGTGTGTGTGTGTGTGTGCAGATATTTATATGCACCAATTGAATGAACAAATCCGTATTATTAGCTATGATCTCTCCCCACCACCACTCTTTATTCGTTTGGGGGAAAATACCTGAGAAAACATGTGATATATTCAGAAACTCAGAAAAAAGAAACTCGCTTTTGGCTTTCAATAATCAACCAGATTACGTATTCAGAGCAACAATGAATTCTAATATATTCTCATCGAGCAGGCTTCCAAATAACATGGAAGCGTACTGTGATAGCTTGTAATATAAGGATATTAGGAAAAAAATATAGGAATGAAATTCAATTCTGAACACTAATTCCGCCATATTGTTACTTGAATATTAGCTTAGAGAAATATTTCGTCTCTAAAACCTCCGACTTTAATATTTTTGTGAAGCAGCAGGCTTCTCGACCAAAGATTCTATAGGCAGGAGCATCCCTTATCCTTCCAATACCTGTCTGCTTCTTTATTTCTTTATCCACATTTATTAAACAAGCTTCGAGTTGAACCGATGAATTGGTGCCATGCATTCGCAGGCGGTATTTAGAAACTGGAATAGAATAATGTATGAACTCTCTCTCTTTCTTTCTGTCTCTCTTTCTTTCTCTCTCTCTCTCTCACTCTCTCTCTCTCTCTCTCTCTCTCTCTCTCTCTCTCTGTCGTCTCTACTCGCCAGTATACACATTTATATTTGTATATACATATATATGTTTGTACGCGTGCGCGTGGATATGTCTACGCGTCTGTAAACACATGTTGATATATACATACATACATGCATTCATACATGCACACATATATGCATATATATGTGTAGATGCTTCTATGAGAGCAAGAGAGGGGTGGAGGGAGTAGAGAATGGGGAGAGGGAGAGGGAGGAGTATGAAGAGGGGGATGAGGAGCAGGAGGTGGAGGTCGGAAAATCAAAGAATACATTTGAGATTGTTATCTTTTCGAAAGAAAGAGGAAAAAGGAGAATACCGCATCCACGGAATTAGATTTGTCGTTCAATAACGATAATTTCACACCAAGAGACATTAATGAGATGTGTATGCCGTTCCTTTTTCTAGCTTATGGACAAAATTTCATTAATTTTTGTTTCCGTTTCATCACGTACCACTGCCGATGACAACGATGAAGATGTTAAGAACTTCAACTCCTACCATCTGAAAACACTAGCAAGTTACCGACAGCATACAAGATCGTTTTAAATAATGATTTCAATACCTCGATCAAAAAGTATAAAAAAAGTAAACGGAATTGGATCCTCAGTGAGCCAATAAAGTAGAAATCATAGTCCTGTCGTTTCTTAAGTGAGTGTTTTGGCATCTAAATAATCCTTTCTAATACAAGCACAAGGCCTGGATTTTGTGGGGAGGGGTACAGTCTATCATATCGACCCCAGTACTCTACTGGTACTTAATTTATCGCTCCCCCCATCCCCGCCAAAGGATGAAAGACAATGTTGACTTCAAAATACCTATTTCTTTACTGCCTGCCACGGGCTACACACAGAGAGGACAAACAAGGACAGACAAACGGATTAAGTCGATTATATCGACCCCAGTGCGTAACTGGTACTTATTTAATCGACCCCGAAAGGATGAAAGGCAAAGTCGACCTCGGCGGAATTTGAACTCAGAAGTAGTGGCAGATGAAATACGCTAAGCATTTCACCCGACGTGTTAACGTTTCTGCCAGCTCGCCGCCTTGTAGCTTCCAAATAATGTTGAAGTAACCAAACTCCAAACGTCAGCATCACTTTGAATATGTCGTCACTCGACAGCGTTATAAATGTGGTTCTAAGAAAACCAAACTTCTTATTAGTCAGTCCAATGTCGTTAACGATTTTTTCTCTTAGAAAATTCAAAATCTTGAAAACTTAAGACGAAATTGGTCCTAAAATAATTCCAGAAAATCAGAAAATAAAAACGAAGCAACGTTTCAGACAAGACCAAAAATTGTTGAAGAATGGGTTTCACAACTAAGCATCAGCACAGAAACAATTGATAAAATGATCGGTCTTGCAGGAAAGAAGGATCGTGAATTAGTTTAATGTGAGTAACGAAGGAATACTGAATCGGTTCTTTGCAATAAGGGCAACCCCACATATTCTCTGCGAGCGCTTGAATGCTCTTAGGTAAAGTCAGAAAGCACTTCAGCATTATGTTCATACAGAGAAACATAAAGACACACAGAAACACACACAAACACTAACACATACACATACACACACACACACACAAATACACAAATACACATATACTCACACGCACATTCACACAAATCCGCACGCACACGCACAGACAGACAGAGAGAGAGAGAGAGAGAGGAGAGAAAAGATGAGAGAAAGAGAGAGAGTGAGATATATATTGAAAGGTAAAGAAACGATCAATAACATTAGTTTGACGCTCATAGAAATGAAGAGAGTAGATCGTTATGACGTTTTGGATATATTTCTTTTTCAGAGTATGGTGTAATGTGGGAAACGAAACAGGAGAAAGAACGTAAATAAATACCAAACTCCAAATGAACATTTGGTTCACCGCATATGTCCATTTAATTCAGCATATTTTCCATGTACGAAATTGTACTCAGTTGATATTCGTTTATCAGTGAATATAACACACGATACACCTCAGTAGGACCGAAAAAAAAGTTACCTGAAACGAACCATGACGATAGCGGGAAAATATTTCGTAATTTCGAAATATTTCGTAATTGCAAATACAACATGGATATATACACATATGTATGCGAATATGTATGTCTGTGTTGCATATATAGCTATACACGCACACACATATACACAATATATAATATATACACATATATATACATATATATATATATATATATATTATATATATATATATGCATATATGTATATATATACAATATATAATATATATAATATATAATCAAATTATTTATATATACACATATGTATATATATATATGTATAAATATTAGATTGTGTATATGTTATATGTGGGTGTGTATCTATAAGTATGTATCTAACTATCTATCTATCTATCGATATATATATCTAAGTTATATTTAAAAAAAGAAAAAGTTATATATATATATATTATATTTATGTATTGGTTTATGTCTATCACTGTTTGAGTTGCATATTAGTGGTTTTATCTCTAATTCATATGATATATATATATATAATATATATATTATATATATATATATATATATGTACTGCCGAATATTATTCTATGAACTGCCATTAAATGTTGCTGCTTAAACAATTTGGCACCGAATACTGCCTTCTATGAATAAATAATTCTTTAATTACCTAATCGCTAATCATTAGTCAAAAACTAAATCAAATTCCATCGTGTTGGGATTTGGTAAAATTACGTAATAATTTACAAGTTTAAATTAAACGGAATAAAATTTTGAGGATTATGTAAAATAAATATATTTACTGTCTTCGTAACAATTTTTCTCCTTTGGAATTAAATTTCATAGTTTGCAAGTTTCAGGGACATATTTTCTCTCAACAATAATTTTGATTTAGAGAAAATTATTAAAAATATATAGTAACAATAACAATAAGAAGAATACCAACAATGAATAGATTGATTAAAGCTTACATCTTTATATATAAAAGTATGGTTGTGTGTCTGTCTCCTACGATTTAGATTCCTAACTACTCCCAAATTTTGCGGTGCAGTTTAACCAAAACCGGGTATCTTATAGTCGTGATTCATATCGAGCCCTTCTGGGTATTACGCGCGTCTACGATGAGTCTACGATTAACAAAAAAATTTACCATCATTTTTTCTATTTTAATGCATTTTTTCGCTATTAAATAAGGGAAGTAACTCTCTAAAAATGTCTACGATGAGTCAACGATTTTTAAAAAATTTACCATCATTTTTTTTCCATTTTTAATGCATTTTTTAAAATCTAGTTAGAAATGAAGGATAAAGCAATCAATGAACGAACTACGAAAGCATATCAACATTCTAAAAAGAAAGAAACAAGGTGAAATCAGGGATAAGGAAAAATATCCGGAACTAGAACGCTGATACAGAATCAAGATAAAGGGTCTTTGATGAACTGAAACAAAGACTCCAGGCGAAAGTTACAAAAAATTAAGAGATATAATGAAGAATTGAAAAATGGAAGGTGAATTGATTGTTCCAATAAGATCAGAAATTGAAGAAAATAGGTTTTGTAGTATCATTTGGAAAGGTTCATAAGAAATATGCTTAATGATTAGGCGCAGGAGTGTGGTAAGTAGCTTGTTTACCAACCACATGGTTCCGGGTTCAGTCCCACTGCGTGGCACCTTGGGCAAGTGTCTTCTACTATAGCCTCGGGCCGACCAAAACCTTGTGAGTGGATTTGGTAGACGGAAACTGAAAGAAACCCGTCGTATATATGTATATATATATATATATATATATATGCGTGTGTGTGTTTGAGTGTCTGTGTTCGTCCCCCTAGCATTGCTTGACAACCGATGTTGGTGTGTTTATGTCCCCGTTACTTAGCGGTTCGGCAAAAGATATCGATAGAATAAGTACTGGGCTTACAAAAGAATAAGTCCCAGGGTCGAGTTTCTCGATTAAAGGCGCTGCTCCAGCATGGCCGCAGTCAAATGACTGAAACAAGTAAGAGAGTAAAGAGTAAGAGTATTAAGGTTGGCAAACAATGGAGTAAAACACGAGCAGACAAATAAAGGTTCCAAACTCGTCCGGATGGAGTACAAATGTACTGGCTGAAAATTTTTCCAGTATTACATAAAATAATAGCTGCGCAAATGGATAAAATAATCAACAGCGAGGTGGAAATCCCGAAG
>NC_043006.1:80725609-80748109 GCF_006345805.1 Octopus sinensis | reverse complement strand
GAATCTCAAGCACGTCAGGTGAATGGAGGTAGTGGAATTTCGTCTGTCTTCAGATTCTGAGTTCAAATTCCACCGAGGTAGACATTTGCCTTTCATCCCTTCCGATCGACAAAAAAATGTACAAGTTGTAAGGTGTAAGTCGAAATAATTGACTTACCCTTAGTGTCAAAATTTGAAACGAATAATGTTAAGGGCGGCGAGCTGGCAGAATCGTTAGCACATCGGGCGAAATAATTAGCAACATCATGTCTTTTTTAATATTCTAAGTTCAAATTCTACTGCAGCCAACTTTGCCTTTAGAATGCGGTGATGTAGCAGAAACGTTAGCACGCCGGGCGAGATACGCAGCCGTATTTCGTCTGCCGTTACGTTCTGAGCTCAAATTCCGCCGAGGTCGACTTTGCCTTTCATCATTTCGGGGTCGATAAATTAAGCACCAGTTACGCACTGGGGTCGATATAATCGACTTAATCCGTGTGTCTGTCCTTGTTTGTCCCCTCTATGTTTAGCCCCTTGTGGGTAATAAAGAAACAGGTATTTCGTCTGCCGCTACGTTCTGAGTTCAAATTCCGCTGAGGTCGATTTTGCCTTTCATCCTTTCGGGGTCGATTAAATAAGTACCAGTTACATACTGAGGTTGATGCAATCGACTTAATCCCTTTGTCTCTTCTTGTTTGTCCCCTCTGTGTTTAGCCCCCTGTGGGCAACAAAGAAATAAATAATGTGAATTTTACTGGACAAAACATTTTAAAAGTACTTTTTCTACCCATGGCTCGTAAAAGAATTGTATTTTCTTACTCCTAAGCATACAATTAGTTTCCAAATATACGTTCATAATGTCTTGAGATGACACAGTTGATATTTGTTATGTATATTCACAAAGGACTGTTCGTTAGAGTGGCAAAAAGAAATATATCACAGACACGTTATCACACACCATCTTTTCTTCTTTTATTTCTTTCAGCTATTTTACTCCGGTTCTGCAGGGGTGCTGACTTGGAGGGTATTTTATTGGCGAACAAATCAGCCCTAATTTTTTTTATTACTTAGACTGTCGGTGTCATTTTGCCAATAGTTATGATGCTGTGACATAAACAAACCTGCGCAAAGACAGACAGACACACGCACTCACACACGCATACGACACACATACACATACACACACACACACACTCAACACACACACACATATATACATATATATATATACATATACATATACATATATATATATATATATATATATATATATATAGACATATGCATATATATATATATATATATATATATATATACATACATACATACATACATACGTATATACATACATACATGCATGCATACACACACACATACATACATACATACATACATACATACATACATACATACATACATACACACATGCACGCACGCATGCATACATACATATATGCATACATACATGCATACATATATACGTTCATACATGCATGCATCCATACATACTTACGAAAAGCTTCATCACTTCCCCTCTAACAAATCCTCTTACAAGGTTTTGGTCAGACTGGGGCTATAGAAGAACACACTTCTTGAAGTCGCCACGCTGTGGTCCGAACCTGAAACCATGCATTTGAGAATGAAACGTTTTACCACACAACCACGCCTTCATATTCCATATGGAAAACAAAATCAATCGATTTTTCTGAGAATATGTTGAATCACATATACTGCAGCGGTATGACATCATATTTGTAAGAATACATTTGCGACTCGTGAATACCTAATTTTGGGAACATGTCGCTAGAATTTGTTTTCTTTCTCCAATTTAAATAGGAAATTACAATTAATTAAGTTTTTTGCATGCAGCATTTACTGCGTCACTGATTTAAAAGTTTCAAAACAGTAAACATTAGAAAATGTCACGATGTATTTATAAGATTATCCAGCAACTACAATGTTTCTTTTTTAATTCGACAGTCACTCAAGTCAAAATAATTCGCACACACACACACACAAACACACGCACATACACACGCCCACCACCCCCCACATACACATATGTATTTATATACGTAAGCACATATAGATATATATTTAAATATAAACTTTACGTAAGTATATATATGTTATGTATATATATATATTATATTATATATATATATATTATATTATATATATATATATTATATATATATATATATATATAATATATATATATATATATATATATATATATATATATATATATATACACACATATATACGTTACACCAGGACACGTCAAAAAAGAAACTGACCACACAAAATTCAAGAAATCTTTGGACAAATTCCTTCAAACAGTCCCGGACAATCCACCCACACCCGGATATGTCTCCGCAAACAATAACTCTCTGCTCGAATGGGCCTCGGTGCCAAATCCTGAATTGAAATACTTCGCCAGGTGGTGCTATTAAGTTAGACATGCCCTGGGCCAATACTGCCAAAACCTTTCTAAGTTATTCTAAGTTATATATATATATATCTACATATATATATATATATATATTATATATATAATATATATATATATATATACATAACATGCATATATACATATATGTATATATATATATATACACACACAAATATACATGTGTGTATCTTTATGTGTGCATTTATATATTCATATTCATGTATAGATACTTATGTGTCGTTATATATATTGGTATATTGTATTGTAAAATATACCAGTAGACATTTTTGTGAACTCAATGTGTTTGACCGATCGAAAACAATGATTCTGTACCATGTCTGTCGAGAGAAAAGCAGAGAACATCTGTACGTTTGTTTCGTCAAGTGTTAAATCGTCCAAAGCAAGAGTGTACATACTACCATTTGCTATCCACACACTTCTTATGAACTCACTAAAACTAGAGGTTAGAGTAAACTGAATAGACTAATTTCCATATTTAACACTTTCACTGCAAAAGACTTATATGCTGTGTATTTGCATTTAGATAAACATAGTGCACAGCGGCTAGGTACGACTCTAACGAAACTCGTAACGTTCGTATGCCTTTGCTGTCATTTTTTTATCAAACATACTGTACACACATTGATTGCAGTTGCCGCAGAATATGGTTACCAAAAATACATATAGATATATTCTATAATACGTTACTGCAAAGAGTATAGGCGTATGGATTAGTAGTGACGCTATTCGTCTCATGATCCTGAGTTCGATTCCTGATGGCACTATGTCATTGAGCAAGACAATTTATTTCAAGTTGGTCCAGTCCACACTGATGGCAAGAATAAGAGATGCCTGTATTTCAGAGAGCAAGCCTTGATACATTCTGTGTCAAATTGAATCTCCCTGAGAACTACGTTAAGAGTACGCATTTACTGTGGAATGCTCAGCCACTCGCACGTTAATTCCACGAGTAGGTTGCTCCGTTGACCGGATTAACTGGAACCCTCGTCATCGTAACCGACAGGGTAGCGTTTCCCTTTTTTTTTACTGCAAAGAATTGAAACACTATCAAGACTGGTATATACACGTGCACATATATATTTTTTCACACACACACACACACACACACACATACCGGAAGTAGAGTAATATGTTCGTCGGACAGTTTTGTCCGACGACGGGAACGTGAAACTCAGTTTAACAGTTTTTATATATTTTTGCTGCTTTATTAGTAAAGTATATATATATATTCGAGTGTGTGTGTGTGTGTGTGTGTGTGTGTGTACTTGTGTAGAGGCATGAGGCTCAGGAGCTAGGCTTTGGAACTCTAATGATCGTAGGTAGGACACACACACACATACACACATAATATTCTTTAACAAAATAATATTGACTGTAACCTCGAATTTTCCTTCTGCTAAACCATCATCTAACTGTGATACTTTTGATTTCATTTTGGTTTTATGTAATCTTTGTCAAGGTAAATTTTCTACGATAGGAAGAGCTCTGCTGAATGATAATTATGCAGCAGGGTAAATCTGGAGTTGTTTGATATTTAAGAATTCAGTCATGCATGTAGTAATTTGTAATCAGGCGTGTGTGTATAAAGGTGTGTCAACTTTAGTCTTAAGCTTCCTTTTGCAGGGAGAGGTGGCAAAAAATGCTGATACGTGGGAATGTTAGCTTATCAGCAGTTAGTCAGAAAACAATATAGATAGGTTAGTATGTTGGTTGGTCAGCAAAGCATTTTGTCCGATGCGCTAATGACCCTTCTAGCTCGCTGCCTTATTAGGTAGATTATGGTATTAGGAAGACAGGGATAGTAGTATTAGCAGAGCGAGCTTAGAGCCTACTCACTCTCTATTGGCATGTTGTCAATACCCATTTTAGCTTCTATATGCGATTATGTATAATACAGCACACTTAAAATGCACATATAATTTCATTATATCAACAGGGCATCTTTTAGGTTTCATAATCGAGAAGTAAAATCCGAGGGAAAAGTATGCAGTAGTCTACAACGGCATTAATATATTATAATAGATTTCGGGTGAGAGTTCGGTAATTTGACCTGCTGTAAATAATAAAGGATCCAACGTTTCAAAAATAGTCCTCTGTTTGCGAGCGGCGAATATAGGGAACTATTATCGCATATGCACATCTGACGAATGCTTACGCTTTAATTATATAAACATTACTGTAAAACGACTGTAAAATACAACTGACTTGCAAACGAGCTAGCTTATATAATTCAATAAAATAACGCAAATGACTTAACTTAATGTTATTATTGTTAATGTTTGCTATCGCTTTTGAATTTTCTTGTTAACGTTGTTGTATTGCCTTTTCTCTTGTTATCATTGTCGTCATATTATTATTACTGTTTCTCTTTCATACATGCTAGGTTTACATGCTCTTATCATCGATGACTAACGTGGCTCAGCCATAAGTTTAGATTTTCTAATCGGGTGACGAGAAACCCACCATAATACAAGCGGACCTCACAAAAGGACATATCAGCACAACATTATAGTGTCAACGGTTATTGAGATATAGTGTACCAAAACATAAGAATATAGTGAACGAGAATAAGGTTGCTATACAATCACCGGAAGAGATGGTTAAATGTTTGCGCTTTAGCCCTGTTAGGGTTAGCTTATCTGTGTATGGTTCATTCCGGTTTAAAACCTGAATATCAGAGCAATATAATTTATTCCCAAACATTTCTAATATTCGATGACCTTATTTTGTATTTCATTGCTTTCGGTGATTGTGCATACGATTATGTTTAGCGACCATATAACTGATTGCCTGAGTAATTCGGTTATGGTTGTTGAAGAATCTGCGACTCATGTGGTAACCGTTGCACTCTTTACCTTCCTATCTCTTTCAGTCGATTTTCATCATATATACATAAATATATCTGTGTATGTATTTGTGTGTATACATATGTATATATATATATATATATATATATTATATATATATATATATATATATAAATGTGTGTGGGGGGGGGTGCGTGCGTGCGTGTGTGTGTGTGTGTACATATGTATGTGTGAGTGTCGGGTGCTTGAAGGGTTTCATTTTACTTACAGAGTGACTTGGAATACATGCTATCTAGAATTTAAAATTTTTATTATAGTATGGTCATAAATTAGATTGTTGTATTTTTAAACAATTCCAAATCACCATCACTAGTATTTAACATTGAAGACTTAACATATAACAAAAAATCGTATTTGCAAAGAATATCATTGTAGTGGTTTACTCTTGTGTATAAAAAACAACTCCATTATTAATCCTATATCACAGTTATAAAAACCTTACCTTATCTTTTTTAGCATGAGCCTAATATTCTTTCCTTGCTGGAGGTGGGTACGGCCCTCCGAAATATTTCTAATATTTCCATTTACATTGAAGGATGCTTTCGAGGGGGCGATTTTTTCCGACTTGAATGGAGAATGTATTCAATAAATTTGTAGTGTTTGTTCTCGTTCATCTCGTCAATTATTGACTGGAATTTTCATTTTGTACTGCATGATGAAGGTTTCCCTTATATTCCATTTCGCCATCAGCGCACAAAGTTCAATTGTGGAATTTTTAAAATTCGAAACTATTAAATCAGACAGAGATAAATCATTACAATCAATCAATCAATGTTGGTGATTGCAAATTATCTAAAACACCTTTGTTGTTTGTAGACTCTGGCTCACCATGGATTTCTGCATATCGTATCTCCCCAGGGTTCTGGAACGAGCAAGAGTATTTTGTGTGTGTGTGTGTGAAGAACACATAGTTCTTTAGGCATGCAAATATTCCCTCTGTTAAACACCGACGATGTCTAACGGAAGGTCGATGCCGATACATCTGCATCCTGGTATCGTTCAGACATTGCTGTCAAATGCTGGGATGGAATAAATACCAGAAACAAACTCATCCAACTCGCTAACGATTTTGATACTCTATCGATAATTTAAACAAATACAACAGGATGAAAGTTAATGTTAGTCTCGACGGTAATTGAACATAAATAGCAGAGACAGGACAAATAGTCCCATCAGATCGGCGTTCTGACGACTCTCCCCATATTTGTACGCTACCTAAATTCTACTTAATCATTTGGTAGAATGATATATCAGTCCTTTTCTGGACTTAATAAATATGTTAGTCTGTATAATTCCATGTCATCGTGTAGCTGAAGCATTTTGCCCATATGAAATAAATATAAGCAATGTTGGATTTTGTAAAGATAGTGTAATCTTTATGACGTCATAAAACAAACGTCACAAATCCTAAATGCTCCGTTTTCTTGTTCACTATAAGCAATAACGTTTAGTTGATAGATATATTGCAAATGAGTCATGCAAATATTTTGTCCCCCCCCCCCTGGAAACGAAATAGTGAATGCATAACCTGGAAGAATGACAAGTGTGATGCGTTGAAAATCTATTCTATCTCGCGCGTCTCATTGCTGCGAATGTCAATTTCTATCCTAATCAAATCTAGTTGCTTTTGCCAATATAGACTCGAGAAGAGACCTATCGGGTGAAACAGCTTCAGTTTGCCACTGATTTTATCAGGTTTCCAGTTGAGAAAGCATCTATGTAGAACACATATCAAAATACAGAGTTGTAACAATATTTTTTGCCAGTCCAACAGTATAACCATACCAGCTGTAATTGCGACAAAAAACCGATGGTATCCAAACCACAATTATCGTTATTTACTTAGGGCAGCATGCCATTGGAAGTGAGGAGTGTTCAAGCAGAATAGAGAGGATAGAGATCGGAAGCATCAAATGTAGACCTGCAAAGACATCTTAATCACTCCGAGATCCGAAGTCTAACTGAGAGTGAGCCGCCAATTCGGCGACAGCCGTTATCCATCTAGATGACGTTCATTCAACATTGATTGCATAGCATTCATTAATACGCCAATGTGGGAGACGAAGCGGTAACCCACCACTCAATGTTTAGCAGGTCAGTCTGAGATTTGTAGCAGTGTTTGACGTCACATTAATGCTAAACTGGAAGATATTCATAGAATTAAGTCCGGGGTACAAACGGGTCATGTATATACATTAGTGTGTTCCGACAGCCAGGATTACGCAGAAATTTGTGAATGAGGAGACAAAGGTGGCGAGAACAGACAGATATGTTTTCAGTTCTTAATTAACAGAAGATCGATAACGAAGCCGTCATATCTAATTGGCAGCTGACAACTTCCGATCTATATTCGTAAAACTGGACATCAAATATTATCTCTACACGGCTCTTCACCACAAAGGACTTTTCAAGCTAGGCGCGACAGAACGCTTGGTTTCAATATGGGACGCTGTGAACGTTATACAGGACTTTTTACATGGCAAAGACACTCTTCAACAGACATACAGAGGAACAAGCATCGAGCAACAAACTGCTCTTGAGCCTTTCAAGGTTGCCGTGCATGGATACGGGGTATCAATCGGAGAGCAGACGACAGGATCGGTGAACGAAGAATTTTGATGTCTTCATTCAGATTCATCTATGCATGACAAACTGCACACTTCTGGAAATAAACTATAACAACCCCTTGTACACAATGGATAATCTTCAAGAAATATTCAGTATAAACAAGAATTTAATATCATTATCCGTTGAATAGGTAGCGTCAATTGTATATTTTATGGTGCCATGCTGTGAAGGAATTGATAACACGTTGCTTTCACTCGGTTTGCATGACTTAAACGAATTAAGAGATTTTATTACTAACTCGAAGCAATCACTGTGAGTAGAATTTCTACGATGAGTGCGTATAAGTTTGTCATAAATAGTTCATTATCTATAATAAACTGCCTGCGCTTATGTGCGCGTCCTTGTCAATATGTATGCTTGTGTGTATATGTATGCGTGCAAATTATCTGTGTTACTGCATGTGACTTAGTGTCTGCATGTGTGTGTGTGTGTGTGTGTCAGATTACCGACAGAATGGGTCATAGTTCGTGTCACATTTTCGAATGTAAATATTTCCATAACCAAAATATTTGCCCTCTGTACATCTAGTTGTTACAATGTTTCGAGGAGAATTAGAGAGAGGGAGAGAGAAAGAGGGAGAGTGAGAAAGAAGAAAAAGGCGAAGAAGAAGAAGAAGAGGAAGAAGAAGAAGAAGAAGAAGAAGAAGAAGAAGAAGAAGAAGAAGGAAGAAAAAGAAAAAGAAAAAGAAAAAAAGAAGAAGAAGAAGAAGAAGAAGAAGAAGAAGAAGAGAAGAAGAAGAAGAAGAAGAAGAAGAAGAAGAAGAAGAAGAAAGCGGAAAAGAAAAAGAAAAAGGAAATGAAAACGCAAATGAAAAAAAAAAGAAGAAGAAGAAGAAGAGAGAGACAGAAAGAGTTACTTATTGTAAGAATTGGTCAGACTGCATCATTAATAAATATCTTTTTAGCTCTCAACGCTAATTCCAAGTTCCCTAATGGGCCTTATTATTCATTGAATCTCTTGCCATTTGGTTGTGTATACCTTACCAAAACCAGTTATTAAAATTGAAATGTATGCATGAGTGAAGTATAAGGTGCATAATAATAATAATAATAATAATAATAATAATAATAATAATAATAATAATAATAATAATAATAATGGTGGTGGTGGTGGTGGTGGTGGTGGTGGTGATGATTATGATGATGATGATGATGATGTTGATGATGATGATGATGATGATGATGGTGTTGGTGGTGGTGGTGGTGGTGGCGGCGGCGGTGGCGGTGGTGGTGGTGATGAGGAGGAGGAGAAGGAGAAGGAGGAGGGGGAGGAGGAGGAGGAGGAGGAGGAGGAGGAATAGGTATCAAAGCAGATTAAATGTTTGGTTAGAAAGTGTTTAACCGGAGTTGAAAAGAAAGGAAATGAAGATCTGGAAATGAGAATTTATCGCCAATTTGAAGGAGACACACGCAGGAAATCCAAAGATCTTGCTTAAGAAAAATTTGAAAAGCTACCACTGAAAGCCTTGCTACAAAACCTCTGAAACCCAGAAAGGCAGTCTTTGCGAAAAAAGAGTCTGGAAAATGTAACCTATTTAGTAATGATATGTGAAGAGGGTTTTTCGCAAGAAGATTTCAAGCGCCGCCATGATAATATGTGCTTGTACAGTCATTGTCTGTTATGTCGTAAATACCAATACGAAGTAATGGAGAACTGGTATAGCCATATGACCTGTTTAGAAATATAGAAGAATAAGAAAGTAACGATATTTTATGATTACGATTTTATGATAGAATGAGTATCACGTACCGAACATCGTGGTACTGAACAAACAAGTTGAAAAAAATTGCTACATACTCTGAATTGAATGTGGAAATGGCAAGACTTCTGGGACTGCGAGAGGGTAATGCAAACATGACGCCAGGTGTAATCGAAACATTAGGGTAAACTCCTTTGAAAATTCAAGACTTCTTAAGATAGTTGGGAAAAACATACAAGATCGCTATCATATACGAAGAAAAGGCTTGCTAGGGTACTGCGCACATTTTAAGGAAAGTATTATCTATCTGAGGCTTTTGTGACTTGACAGATGAGTAAACACTCTGGTGCAAGTTTCCATCTGAAGTGCATGACAAAGTAATAATAATAATAATAATAATAATAATAATAATAACAACAATAATAATAATAATATACAGACTAGAATCAGTAAACGAGCAAAAGGAAGATATATCTAGGAATATTTTATGTCCTCAACAATGCGCCGATTTCCTGAGTCTGTAACATCTTAGTTAAACAATATCCGATTTAGGCAGTTGCACTGAATATTGATAATCTTTAAAGTTCTTAGAGAAACACAAATACACGTCCTCTAGATAGGAAATGCAGTCTTTTTTGATATTTGACAAGATTAATAAACATGTGCAAGCCTACCTACGTACATACATATATACGTACGTAGGTTCGTGCGTACGTACACAACTGCATACGTACATTAATAAATATTTACTGGGCTCCATGTAATCTACCGTGTCAAAAAATGCGCTTCCACATAATGGCCAGAGTCCAATGACTACAAGTATATATATAATATATATATATATATGACATTTATATTTGAGAACACATTCTTCGTAGTAAATGACGAGTTTGACGTCTATTTCTAACATACAGGCTGTCCATTATTAGTGGTCATTCTCTAAATTTTGTATATATATTACTCTTTTACTCTTTTACTTGTTTCAGTCAATTGACTGCGGCCATGCTGGAGCACCACCTTTAGTCGAGCAAATCGACCCCAGGACTAATTCTTTTTTGTAAGCCCAGTACTTATTCTATCGGTCTCTTCTGCCGAACTGCTAAGTGACGGGGACGTAAACACACCAACATCGGTTGGCAAGCAATGCTAGGGGGACAAACACAGACACACAAACACACACATACATATATATATATACATATATACGACATGCTTCTTTCAGTTTCCATATACCAAATCTACTCACAAGGCATTGGTCGGCCCGGGGCTATAGCAGAAGACACTTGCCCAAGATGCCACGCAGTGGGACTGAACCCGGAACCATGTGGTTGGTTAGCAAGCTACTTACCACACGGCCACTCCTGCGCCTATATATATATATATATATTCTGTCGCATCCGATGCCACTATCCCCACCCTCCCCTACTCCCCCCTTCCGATACACTTTCCCCTCATCCTTCCGTTAATCCAAGCCCCCCTTGTTGACCAAAGGAAAAGCAAAGGCCGGTACACTATGGCACCAGTGATATCACAATTCATTTCTACAGGTCAGTGAACTGGAACAACGTAAAAAGTGTTTCCTGAAAGAACACAACACACAGCGTGGTCCGTGAGTCGGACTCACTACCTAATAATTGTTAGCCCGACGCTATAACCAGTGAGCCATGCGCCTTCATATTATATATATGTGTGTGTATGTGAGAGAGAGAGAGAGAGAGAGAGAGAGAGAGAGTGAGTGTTTATGTGTGTGTATATATAAAAATTTTTATATACTTTTAGGTATATGTATATTTACATGTATGTATGCGTATATGTATAAATATATATATGTATATATACATATATATATATATAGGCGCAGGAGTGGCTGTGTGGTAAGTAGCTTGCTAACCAGCAACATGGTTCCGGGTTCAATCCCACTACGTGGCATCTTGGGCAAGTGTCCTCTGCTATAGCCCCGGGCCGACCAATGCCTTGTGAGTGGATTTGGTAGAGGGAAACTGAAAGAAGCCTGTCGTATATATGTATATATATATGTATGTGTGTGTGTTTGTGTGTCTGTGTTTGTTCCCCTAGCATTGCTTGACAACCGATGCTGGTGTGTTTACGTCCCCGTCACTTAGCGGTTCGGCAAAAAGAGACCGATAGAATAAGTACTGGGCTTACAAAAAGAATAAGTCCCGGGGTCGAGTTGCTCGACTAAAGGCGGTGCTCCAGCATGGCCGCAGTCAAATGACTGAAACAAGTAAAAGAGTAAAAGAGTATACATACATACATATGCATACATATATATATATATATATAAATATATGTGTGTGTGTGTATGTGTATGTATGTATGTATGTATGTATATATATATATATATATATATATATATATATATATATAATATATATATATATATTATATGTATGTATAAATATAAATATAAAAAAAACACCAAACTTCAGGATTTTCCCCCTCTACCAATTTAGGGACGATACAACCTCGAGACAACGAATAAGTAAAGAAAATATCTTTATTGCAAAATACAGGCAACTTCTTAACGGGTCTGCGACAAACAATTAATATACCTCAACTTTAGAATAAAAGAAATATATACACACATAAATATTGCATTCCATAGAATCCATTACTAATCAGCCCCATCACAGCTATACTTTCACCCATTCATATTCTCCCTTCTCTGTTTTTTTCTTCTTCTTCCTCTTCTTCTTCACCATCATCATTATCATCATCATCGTCGTCATCATCATCACCACCATCATCATCATCATCTTCTCCTTCTCTTTCTTCTTCTTCTTCTTCTTCATCATCATCATCATCAACATCGTCATCTTCTTCTTCTTCTACTTCTCCACCCTCTACCCCTTAAGCTTGTCTCTGATGTCTTTAAGTATAACGCCTACGCAAATTCCATAAACAATTCCTGAATTGAACTGCGACTACTGGTCGCCACTGACCATGCAAAATACGACCAACAGGGCTCCCCCATATTTTCCCACTCCCACCCCCTCTCCACATCAGCCTTCTTCTTCTTCTCCTACCCTACCAAGAACTCACAACGACCCCGAACACTCAAGTGCAAACAAGGGAGTCAGAGAAAGGCAGAATGCCACTCATATCTGAACACTACTATAGAAATATTCCTTTAAAAAAACTTTTCTTCTAATTTTTCTAAATTTAATTATTTAATCGTTACAGTTGAAAAGGTCTCAAAATGACCGAAACCGGTACTGAAAGATTCACTATAAAATTATCTTAGCATTTTCTATTTTTGACTTGTTTTTTCATATATATATATATATATATATAGGGAAAAGAGTAGGTTTGCGATTTCAACTCAAACTTAAAAGAATGTAACCAAATATCACAAGGTATTTTATCGATCACTACCTCTTCTGCTACCCACGCTTTCCACTTTTAAACTCAATATAAATTCCGTTTCCCCATTCAGGGTACATTATTTTATCTCATTGAGAATATCAGCTTTTTTGTGGATAGCACTTAAATATAGAAGGCTTGCTAGATACATCAACCAAATCACTTTGAAATCATGATCTACCATCTTAAGAATAAACTGAAATCTGTGGATTATAGGCATGCTAAATCAAGGCCTTTCTGAGACCGAAGACAATATAAACAGCGACTGATAAAATGTTTGGTGATGGATATCTAATGCATACGTATGTACACATGCAGGCGTATGTTAAATACCTAAATGTGCGAACAATGTGAAAGCCAGGTTTATCGCCTGTCTTGAAAGGACTAGCCAAATTATTGCTTACACTGGAGGAATGGTTTTAACATGGCCTATGAAGGTAACAACACTGCCGCTATGGCTTATGATGGACGAATTCATGATTTTAACACGAGTGCAATCATGGTTATATGGTCAAGAGTATCGTTTTGGAAACCAAATTATCATTGTATGCATCTTGTAACATGATACCCCACCATTTTCCCACAACATTGTATGCATAAAAGAGTTTCACTATTTTCTTTTATGGCAGACTAAATCTGTGTCCGTTGAGCACCAATTTCTGGTCATTGGATCATTAAAAGAAGCCATGCTGCTGCAAGCATTCCGAAAAGAACTCCAATTTGACGGTAAATTCAATTGCTTCTCCCGTAAGTTTTAGAGGCCTACGCACTGCACTTCCTCCTCTAAGAGGATAAACATGTATAAGTAGGTTGATATATATCAACTCGTATCACGTAGGTGGCATCATCTCGCATCAGTTGTTTTTATTACTCATACTACAGCAGTATATATAATTGATCCAATATTAACTCTTGACGGGGTTCGAATGTTTGATAGGACAGCGTGAAATTAAAGATAGCATGTACGCATCCCGATAATTTTGATATCTAAATACAAAATTTATGCATAGATGAATACATAGATATATTCATACAAACATATATATATATAAGTATATAACATATTATAACAACATTTGCGTGGAAAAAACTAGGGAAATATTTCCAAAGGGATATATTTATTAAAATTGAAAATTGTTATACAGAAAAATCCTGTGGTTATTTTTCTCCGCTCTCCATTGTGAAAGTTTCCAGGGAAGCTTGATGAGTTTCGTGTTGTTACTTCATAATCTCTTGTTAGCAAACTATTCGACTATATATAAACAGATGAACTGATAGCAATATAAGCAATAAAAACAATGCATTTCATATATATGAAACATAATATGCTTAAACAAACGAGCATTTTACTATATCTAAATATGTATGCAGTAATATTAGGGAAATTTTATTTGAAGCAATATGTTAAGATTACTCGAATTCTAAATACCAGAATTCAGTGGTCAAATCTACATTCATGTACCCTAAAATAAATTAGAGGTTGCATTTCATTTTAGAAAACAAAAGGTCAAAATAGACACAAGGACGGCTGTGTGCAAACAAAGTTAAGTTCGCATTCACATAGCACGGTATCCAACCCCATTGTGTGGCTCATGGAGAAAGTGGCTTTTACTATATTTTCAAACAGAGTGAAGTCTTGAGAATGAACATTTAGACAGACAGTGTGTGGAGTCATGTTTTATGCATGTATGCATGTATGCACACACACACACACTCACACTCACACACACACATATATGGGTATGTGTATGTGTTTGTGTGTCTCCCAACTACTTGAGAGCCAGTGTTGGTTTTTGCTATCACTATAGTTAGGCATTAGGAAAAACCGTGTCATTGAAAAGGAACTGTGAGTAGACATTTCATGGCGGAGCAAAGCGAAGTACAACGGCTGTGACAAATGGAAAAAGGAAAAGAGAAAAATTATATGTCGTTACCGGTTGTTTACATAACACACACAAAATATTTTAGAGATTAAAATTTGAGTGACGACATTACTTTTCTAATGAGTAATTCCAACATATCTTTAAAGCTGGCAGAAACAAATGCTTAACCGTATTTCGTCTGTCGTTACGTTCTGAGTTCAAATTCCGCTGAAGTTGACTTTGCCTTTCATCCTTTCGGGGTCGATAAATAAAGTACCAGTTTCGCACTAGGGTCGATGTAATCGACTTTATCTCTTTGTCTGTCCCCTCTATATTTAGCCCCTTGTGGGCAGTAAAGAATATATATTAACCCTCTAAACTGCGAGTACGCTTTAGCAGAAATGATTACGATTGGTTATACATATTCCTAGCAAACACAAAGGCAATCGGCAACAAGCATTTTCTGTTCGAGACTTAAAATAAAGACGTCTCTGCCAATTAGCGAATCGTAAGTGAAAGCTGTGTGGTCGCTCATTTTTGCATCTTCAAAGTGTAAAGTCAGGTGAAATTTTTCACAGTAAATCGTACTCGCAGGCTCAGAGGATTAAAAGTATTATAATAGATATGTGCAAACAGTAAGTAATGTGGTGGTTCTCCGTTTGTTTTTACGATGAGTGTTCAGTTGTTCATTCAGTTAAAATACTTTTCATTGAATTAGTCGAAATTATCAAGGAGTGTACAACAGTGTATAACAAGCCTGGACCTTTAAGTTACAAGTACAATACATATTATACAATAAATAGAATCAAAACTATTCAAAGGGTTGCAAGACGCAAGGGAAATTTTAGTAAAATAAAGGAAACGAGTGGAAATTTTACCGGTGTGTGTGTTAAAATATAAGGCACTAAAAGAGAATGACTCTCCCCAGACACAAAACAATACATGTGTACTCTATTTATGTATTCAGTATACAATACATATGTATGCTGTCAATTCAGTATCACTCACAACACTTTTCAAGCTACCATGCAGTGGGATGGAAACTGGAACTTTATGATTGCCGAAAGAATTTCTGCACTATTTGGCCTTGCTTCGTCCATATAATTAGAGTAAATCAACTGAATGTTAGAGATAATTTAATAGAATTTTGCAATAATTGATACGCGTTTAAATATTCTTTATTTTATATTATGTGAACCATAGAGAGCTCATGACAATATATTGATTCAGAATACGTGGAAGTATAAATTCGTGTCGATAAAGTATTGATAGATTGTCTGAAGGTCGAGAGAGTTCGTATATTATCAACGCTGCTGCTTGGCATCCATATTAATGATACAAAACAATACTTCCATGAGCACAGTTTGTTGAACAAACTATTCTTCAGTTTAACTATCCATGCATATATTACATGAAAACTAATATTTCATGTTTTTTTCTGCAACACATAAGTTATGGTTTCCAACACATTAATAATTCTCAAAAACTGAACGTTGATTTAAAGATTTTGCGAAGTGGGTTTCGATTTATTATTCTGCTACTATAATTATATTTGAGATACACAAATATATTTGTATCACATATATAAATTTGCCGTAAGTAAATATTTGTTTCTGTGATGAATGCTGGAATCATGGAAACTTCTCAAGGAAAGTCAATCAACTTCATGATGAAACTGTTTAAAGTTAGATTACTGATAAAGTTTGTTATTTTTACTGAGCTATGTCAGGGCGTGTAAAATATAAAATTTCGTTGGACAAATGGTTTTAAACGAATAGTAAAACTGGCTCATAACTAACATGAGATTTTTATCACATCTCTTCAAATCTACAATTTTACGGTTTCTTGTAATCTCTTTTTCAGAACCACTATCTCTACATTTCTATCTTTCATTCTTTCACCGGTGTTTCATTGTGATTCTAGGTCCTCGGGCATTCGGACTTACGCTAGATTTAGTGCTTCAAGGCAAGCTAAAGACCTAGAATTTCTCAAAACAGTCCCTCGTAAACAAAAAAAAAAAGCTCTTGGATTTTTCTATAGAAACACTGAAATATAGAAATATCGGGGATGCTCTTAAGTAAATAATAGATTTAAAAGTGTTTATATTACAATGGGTGTAATATATGAATAAGGTAAAATAATACCCTTCTAAATTGAATGTAAAATTACTTACGACTGGACTCTTAAAACTCTTACATTTAATACCACCACAACATGGAAATCATGATTAGTGCTCTGCTGTATTATTTGGAGATGATGAAGTCTAGAACTATTCGGCCATCTCTAGAAATATTCTACAACAAAGCAGCGATATGAGACGTTGGAAACATAAAAAAACAAATCACTAAAGAAAGAATGCATTGTGTAATCTTATATTATCTTGTTTCAGTCATCTGTTTGGGCAACACCGCATTAAATAGTTTTAGCCGAACAAATAAACCCCAATAATTACTTTTTTTTTATGTCCGGTTCATATTGTGTCGGTCCTTTAATTAATTAATTTATTTATTTATTTATTGCCAAACCACAGCTGCATACACAAAGCAACATCGGTTGGCAAGTGGGAGACAAACATAGACACAAACACACACGCGAGCGTGGGCAAAAGAGACACACATGCAATAATACATACAAGAACCTACGCTATGATGGAAGCCATGGACATTCATAGTTAAAAAAAGAGTACTGGTCGTAGTGAAAACCTCAATAAAATGTAAGCACAATAGACCAGATACAATAATTTGGGATAAGAGAAGAGAAACTGTGTACAGTTGAGGAAATTAGCTGCCCAGCGGATGTTAACATAAAACTGAAGATCAGTGAAAAAGAGAATACCCAAGCTGAACTACCGAGAAATCTGCAGTTTATCTATTCAGATTAAAAGATCAGGTTTATACCTGTAATTATTGGGGCACTGGAGTATGTAACACACTAACTAAATACAAATCTTGAGAAATTAGGCTTCTCAAAAGTAGAGAGAAGAAATATAATCCAAGATGGCGCATCGTAGGACTGAACGTGAAACCATGTCGTTACAAAGCGGGCTTCATAACTGCACAGACACGCCTCCGCTAAATGCCTTCATTCAATGAAAGTATACTCGCTGACGATTGACCATTTTAAAAAATGCGCCCCTTTTAAAGCCTAGCCAGGATCATGGGCCCGGTTTTCCGGTTTCTGTGACGTATGTGTTTCCCAACTGGACGGGACGCCAGTCCATCGCAGCGTTACTCATGTTTGCCAGTTCAGTGGACTGGAGCAACGTGAAATGAAGTGTTTTGCTCCAGAATACAACACGTCGCCAGGTCCAGGAATCGAAACCACAATCTTACGATCAAAATGCTGACACTCTAACCACGAAGCCAGCGCCTCCACCGGTTGAGCAATAAAATTATAAAAATCTTAACAACTATAATGCGAGTAACAGCAATGACGATATTACTGAAAAGATGAAACATATATTTACATATTTCTCTTTCTTTTATAAAAAAATTAAATTTGCATTTTTTTCATATTTGTAAATTGAAAATCATTGTAAAATTGATAACTTTTACTTGTAACATGCATTAATATTATTTAGAACTTAATTCTAAAAGAAAAAAAATTGTTTAGCAGATGCTGATAACAATTTTTACCGTATTAATCATTCAAACATTTATTCAGAATAATGTAGAAGATAATGAGAAATTTCATTTAAATGTAAAAATTATGATGTATTCCTATAAAATCATTTCACAAAGAAATTTCATTATTTTTCTACAAAATATTAGCATCCCCATAATTGAAGAAATATTTATTAGCGGAGGAGAAAATAATATATCACAATGACTACGAAGGCGTTTTAGAAAAGTTTGTCTAAGGATGTCGAGGAAAATAGATATGAAGGATGTATACATACGCATACGCGCACACTCACGAAGAGTATCATTTGTGTGTGCGGTAATGTATGATATGTAGGTCGTACATCACAAAACGTCAAATGACATACGATCATAAGTACATACATTCGATGCTCAGGTCGGAATTTGCGCCTAAGCTCTAGTACAGGGTGTGGTGTCTGTCTAAATGATAGGCAACGTATCAACTGAGCTGGTATATGAATAGTGGAATAAAGTATAAACAAGTAGCCAACAGGAGTCAAGTTTGATGAAACGTATAAACAAGCCATACATACATACAAATATATATACATACTTAATATATATATATATATATATTATATATATATATATGTATGTATATATAAATTAGAGATAAAACCACTATTATGCAAATCACACAGGGAAAAACATAGACCAAAACATAAAAATAAAAATAATTAATATATTATACAAAATATATAAAATATAAAATATAAAATTTAGACTATCTAAATTTAAAATTATTAATTTATATTTATAAATTTTTATATTTCATATACATATATATATATGTGTATATATATATATATATATATGTATGTGTATATATATATATATATATATATATATATATATATATTATATATAAAGTTAATCCAAACAAGAAAGCACAAAAAAAGAACACAACAACGCGAGTACGTGGAACAAATATAGTATTATTGGACGCTCAGGAAAGAAGGAAAGAAGGAGGGTTTAACGTTTCGAGCGGAGCTCTTTGTCGGAAACATAATAGAAGGAAAGATCCAGAGAAGGGAAGACAGAGGGAAAAAAATTGCCAACGGCACACACGAGGTCACACACACACACACATATATGTATGTATATATGTATATATATATATATATATACAGAAATTCTTCGCTTGCATATTTGAGTTTGCTGGCACTGTTAGTTTCGAGCAGATCTGCAGAAGCGATAAGAAGCCGAAAGGGTATGCTCTCACTTTCAGTGTTTTCAAATCCAAACCAAGGAGTTCTGAGCTGATGATAGAAGTGTCGAGTTTGACTAATCTTGAAACGTACGTTCTCAAATAACTTTGCATTTGATTTTTTAATGTCTCTACCCTCATACTTTCGTGAGTTGAATTGAGCAAACACTATATGAGAGAGGTTTTCTTTAAGTATTAGAAATAGTTTTAAAAAAGTTTTTTTAGCTGCTATTTCTAATGAGTTCAGTATGGGGCAAAGTAATTTATTTTACTAGCCCTTTTATATAATGTATAATTTTGAATTCGCCTTAAATGGTCCCTTTGCATACTGAATACTTGGTGAAATTGATTAATTAATTAATTTTACCCTCAATTGTTGAAATTATAATTCATCTTTCTCTATTTAATGCCTCGGATTTTACCGAAAAAAGCATAGTGTTTACTGATTTTAACCCACGCTGGTGGAAAGGGGAGAGCAGATATTCTTCGCTTGCATATTTGAGTTTGCTGGCACTGTTAGTTTCGAGCAGATCTGCAGAAGCGATAAGAAGCCGAAAGGGTATGCTCCCACTTTCAGTGTTTTCAAATCCAAACCAAGGAGTTCTGAGCTGATGATAGAAGTGTCGAGTTTGACTAATCTTGAAACGTACGTTCTCAAATAACCTTTGCATTTGATTTTTTAATGTCTCTACCCTCATACTTTCGTGAGTTGAATTGAGCAAACACTATATGAGAGAGGTTTTCTTTAAGTATTAGAAATAGTTTTAAAAAAGTTTTTTTAGCTGCTATTTCTAATGAGTTCAGTATGCGGCAAAGTAATTTATTTTACTAAGCCCTTTTATATAATGTAATAATTTGAATTCGCCTTAAATGGTCCCTTTGCATACTGAATACTTGGTGAAATTGATTAATTAATTAATTTTACCCTCAATTGTTGAAATTATAATTCATCTTTCTCTATTTAATGCCTCGGATTTTACCGAAAAAAGCATAGTGTTTACTGATTTTAACCCCGCGCTGGTGGAAAGGGGAGAGCAGATATTCTTCGCTTGCATATTTGAGTTTGCTGGCACTGTTAGTTTCGAGCAGATCTGCAGAAGCGATAAGAAGCCGAAAGGGTATGCTCCCACTTTCAGTGTTTTCAAATCCAAACCAAGGAGTTCTGAGCTGATGATAGAAGTGTCGAGTTTGACTAATCTTGAAACGTACGTTTCAAATAACCTTTGCATTTGATTTTTTAATGTCTCTACCCTCATACTTTCGTGAGTTGAATTGAGCAAACACTATATGAGAGAGGTTTTCTTTAAGTATTAGAAATAGTTTTAAAAAAGTTTTTTTGTGCTATTTCTAATGAGTTCAGTATGCGGCAAAGTAATTTATTTTACTAAGCCCTTTTATATAATGTAATAATTTGAATTCGCCTTAAATGGTCCCTTTGCATACTGAATACTTGGTGAAATTGATTAATTAATTAATTTTACCCTCAATTGTTGAAATTATAATTCATCTTTCTCTATTTAATGCCTCGGATTTTACCGAAAAAAGCATAGTGTTTACTGATTTTAACCCACGCTGGTGGAAAGGGGAGAGCAGATATTCTTCGCTTGCATATTTGAGTTTGCTGGCACTGTTAGTTTCGAGCAGATCTGCAGAAGCGATAAGAAGCCGAAAGGGTATGCTCCCACTTTCAGTGTTTTCAAATCCAAACCAAGGAGTTCTGAGCTGATGATAGAAGTGTCGAGTTTGACTAATCTTGAAACGTACGTTCTCAAATAACCTTTGCATTTGATTTTTTAATGTCTCTACCCCCATACTTTCGTGAGTTGAATTGAGCAAACACTATATGAGAGAGGTTTTCTTAAGTATTAGAAATAGTTTTAAAAAAGTTTTTTTAGCTGCTATTTCTAATGAGTTCAGTATGCGGCAAAGTAATTTATTTTACTAAGCCTTTTATATAATGTATAATTTGAATTCGCCTTAAATGGTCCCTTTGCATACTGAATACTTGGTGAAATTGATTATTAATTAATTTTACCCTCAATTGTTGAAATTATAATTCATCTTTCTCTATTTAATGCCTCGGATTTTACCGAAAAAAGCATAGTGTTTACTGATTTTAACCCACGCTGGTGTAAAGGGGAGAGCAGAAATTCTTCGCTTGCATATTTGAGTTTGCTGGCACTGTTAGTTTCGAGCAGATCTGCAGAAGCGATAAGAAGCCGAAAGGGTATGCTCCCACTTTCAGTGTTTTCAAATCCAAACCAAGGAGTTCTGAGCTGATGATAGAAGTGTCGAGTTTGACTAATCTTGAAACGTACGTTCTCAAATAACCATTGCATTTGATTTTTTAATGTCTCTACCCTCATACTTTCGTGAGTTAAATTGAGCAAACACTATATGAGAGAGGTTTTCTTTAAGTATTAGAAATAGTTTTAAAAAAGTTTTTTTAGCTGCTATTTCTAATGAGTTCAGTATGCGGCAAAGTAATTTATTTTACTAAGCCCTTTTATATAATGTAATAATTTGAATTCGCCTTAAATGGTCCCTTTGCATACTGAATACTTGGTGAAATTGATTAATTAATTAATTTTACCCTCAATTGTTGAAATTATATATATATATATATAAATATATATATATATATATTATATATATATATATATATATAATATGTACGCATGTATGTATCGCCAAAGATGCCCATAGAATAAGTACGTAGCTTAGAAACTGTTCTCGGTTCGCGTTGTTCGTCTAAAA
>NC_043006.1:80715609-80720609 GCF_006345805.1 Octopus sinensis | reverse complement strand
GGTTATGCCACAAGGCTATGCCACAAGGTTATGCCACAAGGCTATGTCACAAGGCTATGCCACAAGGTTATGCCACAAGGCTATGTCACAAGGTTATGCCACAAGGCTATGTCACAAGGTTATGCCACAAGGTTATGCCACAAGGTTATGCCACAAGGCTATGCCACAAGGTTATGCCACAAGGCTATGCCACAAGGTTATGCCAGAAGGCTATGCCACAAGGTTATGCCACAAGGCTATGTCACAAGGTTATGCCACAAGGCTATGCCACAAGGTTATGCCACAAGGCTATGCCACAAGGTTATGCCACAAGGCTATGTCACAAGGTTATGCCACAAGGCTATGTCACAAGGTTATGTCACAAGGTTATGCCACAAGGTTATGCCACAAGGCTATGTCACAAGGTTATGCCACAAGGTTATGCCACAAGGTTATGCCACAAGGCTATGCCACAAGGTTATGCCACAAGGTTATGCCACAAGGCTATGCCACAAGGTTATGCCACAAGGCTATGTCACAAGGTTATGCCACAAGGCTATGCCACAAGGTTATGCCACAAGGCTATGCCACAAGGTTATGCCACAAGGCTATGTCACAAGGTTATGCCACAAGGCTATGTCACAAGGTTATGCCACAAGGTTATGTCACAAGGTTATGCCACAAGGCTATGTCACAAGGTTATGCCACAAGGCTATGTCACAAGGTTATGTCACAAGGTTATGTCACAAGGTTATGCCACAAGGCTATGTCACAAGGCTATGTCACAAGGTTATGCCACAAGGTTATGTCACAAGGTTATGCCACAAGGTTATGTCACAAGGTTATGCCACAAGTCTATGTCACAAGGTTATGTCACAAGGTTATGTCACAAGGTTGTGCCACAAGGCTATGTCACAAGGTTATGCCACAAGGTTATGCAACAAGGCTATGCCACAAGGTTATGCCACAAGGCTATGCCACAAGGTTATGCCACAAGGCTATGCCACAAGGTTATGCCACAAGGTTATGCCACAAGGCTATGTCACAAGTATGTGCCACAAGGTTATGCCACAAGGCTATGCCACAAGGTTATGTCACAAGGCTATGTCACAAGGTTATGCCACAAGGTTATGCCACAAGGCTATGCCACAAGGTTATGCCACAAGGCTATGCCACAAGGTTATGCCACAAGGCTATGCCACAAGGTTATGCCACAAGGCTATGTCACAAGTATGTGCCACAAGGTTATGCCACAAGGCTATGCCACAAGGTTATGCCACAAGGCTATGCCACAAGGTTATGCCACAAGGCTATGCCACAAGGTTATGCCACAAGGCTATGTCACAAGTATGTGCCACAAGGTTATGTCACAAGTATGTGCCACAAGGTTATGCCACAAGGCTATGCCACAAGGTTATGCCACAAGGCTATGCCACAAGGTTATGCCCAAGGCTATGTCACAAGGTTATGCCACAAGGCTATGCCACAAGGTTATGCCACAAGGCTATGTCACAAGTTATGCCACAAGGCTATGTCACAAGGTTATGCCACAAGGTTATGTCACAAGGTTATGCCAAAGGCTATGTCACAAGGTTATGCCACAAGGCTATGTCACAAGGTTATGTCACAAGGTTATGTCACAAGGTTATGCCACAAGGCTATGTCACAAGGCTATGTCACAAGGTTATGCCACAAGGTTATGTCACAAGGTTATGCCACAAGGTTATGTCACAAGGTTATGCCACAAGGCTATGTCACAGGGTTATGTCACAAGGTTATGTCACAAGGTTATGCCACAAGGCTATGTCACAAGGCTATGTCACAAGGTTATGCCACAAGGCTATGTCACAAGGTTATGCCACAAGGTTATGCCACAAGGCTATGCCACAAGGTTATGCCACAAGGCTATGCCACAAGGTTATGCCACAAGGCTATGCCACAAGGTTATGCCACAAGGCTATGCCACAAGGTTATGTCACAAGGCTATGTCACAAGGTTATGCCACAAGGCTATGCCACAAGGTTATGTCACAAGGTTATGCCACAAGGCTATGCCACAAGGTTATGCCACAAGGCTATGCCACAAGGTTATGCCACAAGGCTATGCCACAAGGTTATGTCACAAGGCTATGTCACAAGGTTATGCCACAAGGCTATGTCACAAGGTTATGCCACAAGGTTATGCCACAAGGCTATGCCACAAGGTTATGCCACAAGGCTATGTCACAAGGTTATGCCACAAGGCTATGCCACAAGGTTATGCCACAAGGCTATGCCACAAGGTTATGCCACAAGGCTATGTCACAAGGTTATGCCACAAGGCTATGCCACAAGGTTATGCCACAAGGCTATGTCACAAGGTTATGCCACAAGGCTATGTCACAAGGTTATGCCACAAGCTATGCCACAAGGTTATGCCACAAGGTATGCCACAGGTTATGCCACAAGGCTATGCACAAGGTTATGCCACAAGGCTATGTCACAAGGTTATGCCACAAGGTTATGCCACAAGGTTATGCCACAAGGCTATGTACAAGGTTTATGCCACAAGGCTATGCCACAAGGTTATGCCACAAGGCTATGCCACAAGGTTATGCACAAAGGCTATGTCACAAGGTTATGCCACAAGGCTATGCCACAAGGTTATGCCACAAGGCTATGTACACAAGGTTATGCACACAAGGCTATGCCACAAGGTTATGCCACAAGGCTATGCCACAAGGTTATGCCACAAGGCTATGTCACAAGGTTATGCCACAAGGCTATGCACACAAGGTTATGCCACAAGGCTATGTCACAAGGTTATGCCACAAGGTATGTCCAAAGGTTATGCCACAAGGTTATGCCACAAGGTTTGCCACAAGGCTATGTCACAAGGTTATGCCACAAGGCTATGCCACAAGGTTATGCACAAGGCTATGCACAAGGTTATGCCACAAGGCTATGTCACAAGGTTATGCCACAAGGCTATGTCACAAGGTTATGCCACAAGGCTATGCCACAAGGCTATGTCACAAGGTTATGCCACAAGGCTATGTCACAAGGTTATGCCACAAGGTTATGCCACAAGGTTATGCCACAAGGCTATGTCACAGGGTATGCCACAAGGTTATGCCACAAGGTTATGCCACAAGGCTATGTCACAAGGTTATGCCACAAGGTTATGCCCACAGGTTATGCCACAAGGCTATGTCACAAGGTTATGCCACAAGGCTATGCCACAAGGTTATGCCACAAGGCTATGCCACAAGGTTATGCCACAAGGCTATGTCACAAGGTTATGCCACAAGGCTATGTCACAAGGTTATGCCACAAGGCTATGCCACAAGGCTATGTCACAAGGTTATGCCACAAGGCTATGTCACAAGGTTATGCCACAAGGTTATGCCACAAGGTTATGCCACAAGGCTATGTCACAAGGTTATGCCACAAGGTTATGCCACAAGGTTATGCCACAAGGCTATGTCACAAGGTTATGCCACAAGGTTATGCCACAAGGTTATGCCACAAGGCTATGTCGCAAGGTTATGCCACAAGGCTATGTCACAAGGTTATGCCACAAGGCTATGCCACAAGGCTATGTCACAAGGTTATGCCACAAGGCTATGTCACAAGGTTATGCCACAAGGTTATGCCACAAGGTTTATGCCACAAGCTATGCCACAAGGTTATGCCACAAGGCTATGCCACAAGGTTATGCCACAAGGCTATGCCACAAGGTTATGCCACAGGCTATGTCACAAGGTTATGCCACAAGGTTATGCCACAAGGTTATGCCACAAGGCTATGTCACAAGGTTATGCCACAAGGCTATGCCACAAGGTTATGCCACAAGGCTATGCCACAAGGTTATGCCACACAAGGCTATGTCACAAGGTTATGCCACAGGCTATGTCACAAGGTTATATGCCACAGGTTATGCCACAAGGCTATGCCACAAGGTTATGCCACAAGGCTATGCCACAAGGTTATGCCACAAGGCTATGCCACAAGGTTATGCCACAAGGCTATGTCACAAGGTTATGCCACAAGGCTATGCCACAAGGTTATGCCACAAGGCTATGCCACAAGGTTATGCCACAAGGCTATGTCACAAGGTTATGCCACAAGGCTATGTCACAAGGTTATGCCACAAGGTTATGCCACAAGGTTATGCCACAAGGCTATGTCACAAGGTTATGCCACAAGGCTATGCCACAAGGTTATGCCACAAGGCTATGCCACAAGGTTATGCCACAAGGCTATGTCACAAGGTTATGCCACAAGGCTATGTCACAAGGTTATGCCACAAGGCATCCAACGGTTATGCCACAAGGTTATGTCAACAAGTAGTATGCCACAAGGTTATGCCACAAGGCTATGCCACAAGGTTATGCCACAAGGCTATGCCACAAGGTTATGCCACAAGGCTATGTCACAAGGTTATGCCACAAGGCTATGTCACAAGGTTATGCCACAAGGCTATGCCACAAGGTTATGCCACAAGGCTATGTCACAAGTATGTGCCACAAGGTTATGCCACAAGGCTATGCCACAAGGTTATGCCACAAGGCTATGCCACAAGGTTATGCCACAAGGCTATGTCACAAGGTTATGCCACAAGGCTATGTCACAAGGTTATGCCACAAGGCTATGTCACAAGGTTGTGCCACAAGGTTATGCCACAAGGCTATGCCACAAGGTTATGCCACAAGGCTATGCCACAAGGTTATGCCACAAGGCTATGTCACAAGGTTATGCCACAAGGCTATGTCACAAGGTTATGCCACAAGGCTATGCCACAAGGTTATGCCACAAGGCTATGTCACAAGTATGTGCCACAAGGTTATGCCACAAGGCTATGCCACAAGGTTATGCCACAAGGCTATGCCACAAGGTTATGCCACAAGGCTATGTCACAAGGTTATGCCACAAGGCTATGTCACAAGGTTATGCCACAAGGCTATACCACAAGGTTATGCCACAAGGCTATGTCACAAGTATGTGCCACAAGGTTATGCCACAAGGCTATGCCACAAGGTT
>NC_043006.1:80680609-80713109 GCF_006345805.1 Octopus sinensis | reverse complement strand
AAACTATATTAAAGACTTACACAGCTTTTCTCCCATTTAGAGACAAATTGTTAACAGAATCACGGAATCACGGAATAGAAAACTTCAATTTTAATAAATATTATTTGAGTGTCTGTTTTTAGAAGCGATATACTTCTTTTGTCGTCTTGATTAGACATCTGTATTTGTAATCAAGTATTTACATAGAATATGAATTCATGACTGATACCATTTTCATATCCCTACGGGGTAAATAAACTCTTATCAAAGACTTACATAGTGATTCAGTATTCTATAGCAAGGTAGAATGTAATCATGGTTGTTCTCATTAAAATATAGTTTAAACTGAAAGCTTTTCCACCGACATTCATGAAACAATTGTTAAGGGAATGCAAATTTCGGAAACACAAGTTTTCTAAGAAAACGGTAAATAGAGTTATCCAGAGATAAAACTTTCGTTTGTCTATTTTGATCGGCTTAATTCAATTCCAGTTAATATTATGTATATATTTCTGGACCGAATAGTGACTGGTGATGCGAAATGTGTTCTCTTTTAAAATGTCAATTGCCGAAGACAGTGCGTAGCGAAAGGAAGAACACTGGCACCCCAGGCTAAAGAGGGTTTTCACCCACGTAAAGTGTTGTTATCTGTTTCGTGGGATGAGAGGTTTAGTCCACTTTGAATTTTAAAACCCAAACCAAACGATAACAAATGAGATCTACTGCAAGCAGCTTCAGTGGCTTAAGTCAGTGCTAGACGAAAAACCACCATCTTTGGTTTCAAGACGAAAGTTATTCTTTCATCAGGATCATGCTCGGCCACATACAGCGAGAATGACATTCCAAAGGCTGGAGCAGTTTGAATGGGAAACGATGCCCCACCCAGCATATTCACTGGACATCGCCCCATGTGGTTGTACTGATTTATAAGAAAATTAAGGAGAGCATATTTTGGATTAAAAATGGAACTTAAAAAAGAAGTATAAAAATACTGCATTATTTATGGGATGACCCAATATATATATATATATTCATTTTATTCTTTTAACTTGTCTCCATCATTTGACTGTGGCCATGCTGGAGCACCGCCTTAAAGCATGTTAGTCGAAGAAATCAACCCCAGGAACTATTCTTTCTAAGCCTACTACTGATCCTATCGGTCACTTTTGCTGACCCACTAAATTACGGGGACATAAACACACCAGCATCGGTTGTCAACCGATGGCAGTGGGGCAAACACAGATACACCACCCACCTAAATATATATATATATATATATATATATTATATATATAATATCTATATATATATATATATATATATATATATATATATACATATACATACACATACACACACACATACACACACACACACATACACCACACCACACACACACACACATTATAATTATATATATATATATATATATATATATATATATATATTATAAGAAAAAGGGGGAAAATATATTTCTATCGCGATAAAAACATACCAAACCATTTAATGCAAATAAAATTAGAAGGAACATAAATTCGCGGGGAAAAAAGCATAAAAAGTGCCTACAGGGGTTTTAATCTGGTCATTAGGTGAACAGTGTTTCAGATCCGCAGGATTCGAACTATGTTAAGAGTTCTGAAGAAAAAACACAGTATAATCAAATATCATCAGGGCTATTTCATACGAAAAGCGAATGCTTCCATATTTTCTCAAAGGAATTCAGATTGGAAGTAAAAAAAAACATATTGAATAAGATACATGAGGACCGTATACTAATATATGCAAGTGATGTAAACATTAAGTTGTTAGAAAGGATGGGAATTCAAAGGGGTTAGTAGGGGAGGTATTAGCTAATCCAATAGTGCTAAAAGACTATGATGGATTTGAAAAGTACATGGTTTTAGATATTGGGGGGACATTATGTAATCAATTAAAGAGAATATAGACGATTAGGGTTTGTGAGGGGCATTATGCAATTAAAGTAAGATATTATGAAGAGGTTAAGTTATTTGAATGAATTAGAGAAGAGTGAGAGGTAAGAAAATAAAAATATAGAGAGGAATAAATTTTATCTATGGGAAAATGACGGAATAGGAATAAAATAAGGGGCGTTATTAAATTGCATGAAAATTGACTAAATAATAATAATAATAATATACAATACATGTAATATAATATTCTAATTATTTTATTCTTTTACTTGTTTCAGTCATTTTTACAGCTGCCATGCTGGAACAAATCGACACCAGGACATATTCTTTGTAAGCCTATTACTTATTCTATAGGTCTCTTTTGCTGAGCCGCTAAATACTCGTAAGCATTTCTATTGACGATGATTCTGCCGAAACTGTAGTGGTATTGATGTCCTTGCTTAAATATGAAGAAAGATGCTCACCTATCTACACAAGCGCATACAAATACGTGCATGCGTGTACATAATACATATATATATATATATATATATATATATATAATATATATATATATATTATATATATATATACTAGCAGTATCGCCCGGCGTTGCTCGGGTTTGTAAGGGAAATAACTATATAAGCATTTTTAGAGAGTTATAGCCAAAAAATAGCAAAAAAATGCATTAAAAATGGAATAAAAAATGATGGTAATTTTTTTTTAAATCGTAGACTCATCGTAGACGCGCGCTAATACCCAGAAGGGCTCGATATGAATCACGACTATAAGATACCCGGTTTTGGTTAAACTGCACCGCAAAATGTGGGAGTAGTTAGGAATCTAAATCGTAGGAGACAGACACACAACTTCACTTTTATATATAAAGATTTGTGCAACAACTAAAACATTCGGTTGTGCAACTTGTTTGCACAGGAAACCTGCCCTGTGTGGCGGTTTTTGCCGTTTTTGTGGATCTGTTTCAGCTTTTTTAGCGATTTCTGTTTTGGCGACTTCAAGCCATGAAGTCGTTGTTCTAAAAGAACGCTGGTCTCCTTGACAACGCTTTACGACGTTGATTTCCCTACCCTGCCTTCCCCACAGCTTCACGAGGGAGGGAAGAAGGGGAGGAGCTACACAGGTGCAGGTGCGAGCATGAACGCCAACGCCGCCACCGACACACGAAAAAATTGGAAGAACCCAGACGACAGCTTCAGCCACCACCACCACCACCACCATCACGACCAACACCATCACCACTACCACCATGGCCACCACCACCACTACGCCCATGACCATCACCACCACCATCACGAAGACCACCACGACGACCACCACCAGCACCATCATCACCACCCCCACCATCATGACCACCACCACCAACAACAACAACAACACCACCACCACTACCACCACAAACATAACGACCACCACAACCACGACCACCATCACCACTACCAGCACCACCGCTGCCACTACCACCGCCTCCACCACCACCATACTATGCCTCTGCTCTCTCCTTTTGGCTACTAAATCCATTACCATATTTCACAAGTACCATCGCCATACAATATTGCCTTCAAAAGTTTGTGTTTGGATAATATTTTTTAAGTAAAAGTTGTGCAACAACTATAACATTCGGTTTTGCAAATTATTTGCACGGGAAACCTTCCCTGTGTGGCGTGTTTCCCGATTTTGTAGAATTTGCTTTCGGGCTTTCTTAGCAATTTCTGTTTTGGTGTCTTCAAGCCATGAAGTCGTTGTTCTAAAAGAACGCTGGTCTCCTTGACAACGCTTTACGACGTTGATTTCCTTACACTCCCTTCCCCACAGCTTCACGAGGGAGGGAAGAAGGGGGAGAAGCAACACAGGTGCAGATGTGAGCATGGACGCCAACTCCGCCGCCTTCCCTTTATTTAAAAAATATGCGTTAAAATGGAAACAAATTATGGTAAATTATTTTTAAAATCGTAGACTCATCGTAGATGCGCGCTAATACATGGACGGGCTCGATATGAATCACGACTATAAGATACCCGAATTTGGTGAAACTGCACCGCAAAATATGGGAGTAGTTAGGAATCTAAATCGTAGGAGACAGACACTCATACAACTTCACTTTTATATATATATATGGCGGTGCCCCAGCATGGCCACAGCTCGTGAGCTGAAACTAGATAAAATAAAATAAAAAAATTTTAAAAAAAAAATATATATATATATATATATATATATATATATATATATATATATTTATATATGTATATATATAAACACATGTATATATATAAACACATATCATTTCAGATACACAGGCAGCCACACACACACATGCACACAAACACACACACACTCACAAACGTGCACATACTCTCTCTCAGCAGACAATAATAAAAAGAAATCCAGACATTTTTTTGAAAAATAACATGTATCATGACCCCCTTGGAGTAGCCACCTGGTTTTGCCATTTATAAAGGCCAAGAATCACTTTCTATTGAAAGAACTGACCAGCTGTATAGAAGTAAACACACTTTTCTCCTTTCTCTCTCACGTCATCCTTTCCTTCTCTTTTCCATTGGCACACCTTTCAGATACAAAGGCACGCGCGCACTCTCTCTCTTTCTCTCTCACTTTCTCCCCATTCCTCACTCTTTTTACTATCTCTCTCTCCAGCCCTACACACTCAATAATACTATGAAAAGAGACAAATCTCCTGAAAAAATTCAATCTGAAGAATCCACTAGATTGGATACAAGAGCTGTTATATGATTTATATAACCATGTGACATATTGATAAAAATCTATAAATATAAAACCATCTAGATTTCTGAGTACCTTATTTCTTCTAATATATAATACCTTGCGAAGATGATCCGGTTCTTGACTGAAGATCGAAGGCTTCGAATGTCCCGTCCGTTTTTTTTGTATCGTCTTCTAAATGTTTTGCGTTCTCGTCCCAGTTTGTGTTTTTTTACATTTACCTATTATATGGCGAGGCCCGTACCCCATTTTGATATTGTATGTAAGATATATTTTCTCTCTAATACATGGTACGACTCTATACACTGTCTCTTTCTCTCTCTCCCCCTCTCCTACATTTCTCTGCCTTTCACACTTTGCACTCCACTTTGATCCGTCTCTTTCTCTCTTCCTCTGTCCCGCTTTTCTCCCCTCTCTTCTCATACGTGACTAACTTTGGACTGCTGTCCTGCCTTTTCGTGATCAACGGCCGTATAGGCTAGACACATTTTTTCTCCTCTCTTCGCCTTCAGGCATTTTTTCAATGCGCCAGCTCAAGTTCACCCGTCCTGTCGAAAAGACGCCTGTCTGTAACGTTCTGTTTTTGTTGTTATAATTATCATTATTTTTTACGTATTTTCGTATTCTTATTCGTGTTATCATTATTAATTTTACGTATTTTTGCATTCTTATTCGTTCCCGTCCTTGTTTTGTATACATTCGAGGCTTTCTTTCAAGGAATCTAATGCGCTTGGCTTAGATTTTCCTTTGGGGCTGGCCAGGTCCGAGCAATCTCAAGATTAATCAGCCGAAATTGCGAAGATGATCCAGTTCTTGACTGAAGATCGAAGGCTTTGAATGTCCCGTCCGTTTTTTTTGTATCGTCTTCTAAATGTTTTGCGTTCTTGTCCCCGTTTGTGTTTTTTTACATTTACCTAATATATATGTATATATATATATATAATATATATATATATATATATATATATATATAATATATATATATATAGATATATATATATATATACGTACATACATCGATGCATACATATATGTATATATATATATATATAGAGAGAGAGAGACAGACAGAGACAGAGACAGAGAGACAGACAAACAGATAGATAGATAGATAGATAGATAGATAGATAGATAGATAGATAGATAGATAGATAGATAGATAGATAGATAGATAGATAGATAGATAGATAGATAGATATACAAACGCTCGTGAATATATATACATATATTTGAAAAATATATAAGAAAAGGCGTAAAGGAAAGGCGAAATTTTTACATACGTGGATAAATAAAAATAATGAAAATTAGCGTGTAAAATGAATAAAATGAAAGAATAATCATTTATACATTCCATCCAATCCTTCAAAAAGGATGAACATGGATATTTTCTTCAGCTTCTGCTTGGATATCTGCACCATCTCATTTTGCTGTAGTTTGGAATACACCATTCCATTCTATCTATATTGTTTTACATTCAGATTAATCTCTCTTCTTGGTTGGGGAAGATGATAATGACAGGCAAAACCACTTGCTTATTGATACGAAATATGTTAATTTATTCTTTATTTCACATTCAAATGTTGTTTAATTCCATTATGTCTTACTCACTGATCTTTCTCTAACGTGAAATTAAAATCTATGAACATCTTTTCGACCTGTTAGGTGGCAGATCGAAGTGAACCGTTTTGTTGTTGCTTAATAAATCATGAAATTTCTCTTACCTGTCCTTCCAATGAGCTTAAGGATATTTTGAGAATATATAACAGAATAAGGTTTATTTCAATACCGCATAGCATATATCATAAAAAATACACACATACACACACGTATATATATATATATATTATATATATATATATATATATATATATATATATATATATATATATATACATATGTATAAATAAATATATATGTATATACATATATATATATATAATGCACACACTACACACACGTATGCATAGATATAGAAATACATATATATTTTATATGTGTGATTGCTCCAATTAAACAGATGATTGCTGTCTGTTTGTGCCTCACCGTTGTGAATGGCATTTCTGATTTTCCGTCCTTGTCTTCTAAAATGACTATTCAGTCCCTTTGAATTATTGGTAACACGAAAGTTGTAACATACAATGCGATTCTAAGGCGTTAGGTCTGTACACGTCACCATGGGATTTTCAGTGGTGGCAAATGAATTTACAGGAATTTAAAGAAGTTTAACTTTAAAAAATTGCATGAGGAAAATTTTCATGATATCCGGCATGAAATAATGGCTACTAAGAGCAAAGCTGTTTTCGAAAATATATTTTATACTTGCGAAAATAATTATTGAGTACTTTTACGTTCAATTTATAAAGGCTACACTCAGTTTGACACAGAAATATATCTACACCAGACGAGAGTACTATCAATGAATGGCATAGTGTGGGCCTCAATGATAAACGGAACAGACGAAGCTGAGATGCAGACAAATGATGACTCAGTTAAGGATCTCAACTCAATTATCAAAATCTATGAATTGTTGACGTTGTTTGTTCCTTCGCGAGTCACGCCTGGCTCATAAGGGGAAGTTTTCCGGTTTCATTGGCGTATAGGTTCCCCACCTGGACGGGATACCGGTCCGTCGCAGGTGAGCAGCTAGATGCAGGAGGAAAGAGTAAGAGAAATTTGTGGCGAAAGAGTCAGTAGAAATTCGCCATTACTTTCTGCCGGAGCCGTGTAGAACATAGGTGTTTCACTCATAAACACGCACTTCGCCCGGTCTGAGATTCGAACCTGAGATCCATCGACCGCGAGTCCGCTGATCTAACCATCAGGTCATGTGCCTCCGCATCTATGAAGATGGATGTATAAAATTATTTATGCATATCTTAATATATAGAGAGCAATACAAGTCAAGGATATATTAAAAATGCACTCAGCTTGTATAGGGAGATGCAGAAAAATCAGATGAAAGAAAAATCGAAACGGAGGTTAGTTTTAGAAAATATAAGAAAACAAAATATAAATTCGCTTCACATTTTATTTTAATTCAATAATATATCTTTTTAATTATTTCAGTCATAAGACTGTGGCCATACTGGGGGAAGGGGCGGATTGAAGAATTTTAGTCGAATGAATCGTCCCTAGTAGTTTTTGAAGCCTAGTATTTATTCTATCGATCTCTTTTGCTGAACTGCTAGATTAGAGGGACGTAAACATATTAACATTGGTTCCCAGCAGTGGTGGTGGAACAAACATAGACACCCACACACAAACACACACACACACATACACTACTCAGGAGTCTATAGAAGAAGACACTTACCCAAGGTGTCATGCAGTGAGAATGAATCTGGTACTATGTGGTTGGGAAGCAAGCTTCTTTATTTCATTAAATTCGCCACAAGGGCAGTACACAGAGAGAAGCTTGAGGGCTAGAGAGAGACATTAATGGGATGAATGATGATGATATATGGATGATAGGGATGGGAGAAGACGAAAAGCACCCGCCGACTTTAGTTTCTCTAAAACATTGTTCTTTTCTTTTTAAAAAAAAAACACAATGAGGCAATAAACCTCTTACACAGTTCAAAATTAAAATTAAAACACAAACACGAGGTAATAATCCTCTCACTTTTTACATTTTTAGTCTCTTTTTGAGGTAATACACCTCTTCAATTTTGCCGCCCGGCCAGGCTTCTCGCTTCATCGAAGCACCTGGTCCGTTCCGAACTTAACGGTTTCAACATAAATCTGAAGGAGTCCTTTGGGAAGGAGTTCGTTAATGTCCATAGATCGTTCTCCCATAAGACCTCCGCAACCACCTGCGAAGGCCACTCAGTGTCCTCCGTGTAGGACAGAAGCCCCTCCCACCGGCACTTCCTTTCAATTTTTTGGATTTCATTTTGCAAGGTTCCTCCCTTGTGGAAGAGGACCAAAAATTCTTCCTCCAGCAGCACACCCGCCAAAGGAGAATCGGGACACACCGGCAGCGTGTCACAACCTGCCGGCAATGCCCCGTTTTTCTTTTTTCTTTTCTTTTTCCCTTGGGCTGCGGGAGGGTGGTGTTCCCTTGCTGTGTCCAGTAGGTCCTCCTTTTCTCCCGTAGCTCTCGGGTTTTTCGGTGGGCAACCCCTTTCGCTTTCGTTTTTTCGAGGAGGTGGAAACCTCCTCGGCATCCTCCTCCTTCTCTCCCTCCATTGAGGTAGCAGCGAGTGGTTCCTCTGTTAACTGCTCCAGGATCCTATTTTGGTCCTTGGGGCGGTTTTTCTTGATTTGGCCGGTCTTCAGGCACAGGTGACACTTGGGGAGGCGTCCCTCGAGCATCACCGGATACCTAGATCCGGCCATCCTCAAAAAATCTGGGAAAATCAGACTTTCGGCTGATTGGGTCCATAGGGTCAACACAGCTTTTGACCCCTCCCAATCAGCCGCAGGCAAAAATTTTACGTTGAGCAGCTTGGTACTGCTACCACCCAGACCCTGGCGGATAGAGTCCTCTGTCCACTCGGGCTCAACTCCGGGTGGCAAACCGCAGATCCAAGCTTTCAATAATTTCTTTCCACAGTAGCTTGGAAGAAACATTATTTCCTTCCCCTCGCAAGCTTCTTTGGGGGAGTCAAATAGCAACCAGACCGTTGCAAATTTGACTCCCCGTGAAATAATTTTAATAGCTGGCATGTATTTTGCCAGCTCTTTCAAAATTGTGGCTTTCGGGAAGACGGTTATGGTATCGAGCAATTTTGAATAAGTCCTCAACACCACCGTTTTCCTTTCGATCTCTTTTAGCCATGATTTGGGAGGTGTTAATTCCCACACTAATATTTCCTTTGCCATTTTTTGAAATAAAAAGTTTAAATATAGTTCGTCAATACGTTTTCAAATAAAGAAAGATACACAAAAAAAGAAAGAAGACACAACAGAAGGGAAGAAAAAATAAAAGTAACAGTTCAAATAAAGTTCTTTTTTTTTTTAAATAAATGATAGCTGTGAAAAGAGAGTTCAAATCCAGGCAAAGAAATAAATTTTCGGCCGAAAGGTACTCCTGGTCAATTCTTTTAATCTACGTGGGCACAAAAATGTTCAAATACAATTTCTCACAATTATGTGAGACAACACACACGCCTCCACCGCAAGGCAGACAAAAAGCTTCGAAATCCAGTAATGCCTGTTCAATAAATTAAAACCAACAGGTAACAAATCCTACCGGACTCAAAAAGCAAAAAGTCTTACCTTACAGCGTCTTTCAGTTCAACTTTCGCCAGCTGCATGCCAGCGTGACAACTTTTAACAGGTGCTGTTTTTGTCCTTTTTTCTTTTTATGACGGAGCTCAGACCAGTTCAAACGGAAGCAAGCTTCTTACCACACACTCACGCCTCTGCAAAATAAAATTGCTTTCCATCTTTATCTATAAAAACCTCTATATATTTTCTCGTATAGGACATTTGGAAAATTGAAAGTTTAGAGCTAATCTAAGCCAAGACAACTACAAATTACAGACTTTACCTGAATACCATGGTTTCGAATATTGCTGTTTATTCTGGATATGCATTAACTGCAAAAATTCCTACCCATTCGAGCAGATTATTGACGCAGTAACTGGAAGATTTCCAATGTAAAATTATATTGGTCATTATAAGTGAAAACTTGAAACGGTCTCAAATAACATATCTGTAGCTAGTCGGACGCACTTTTCTTCTATGGATTTCATTCTCGGAGTTAATAGGCGCATGAATGGCTGTAATGTTGCGAAGTCTGTATCGCAACATTATTATTTGGGGCGTTAACCAACTACTCGGTAATTTGAACTAATGTCGGTTTCTATAGCCCATAGCTTCACGTTCACTAATTTCTTATGAGTGAAATATGTTAAACAGAAACTTTTTGAAAAGCCGTCAAAAGACTGGTTTAACATCATCATCAAACCTTCAAGTGCCTTAATATAGTTCCGGGCGTGTGTGTGTATCTGTCTGTCTGTCTGTCTGTCTGCCTCCCATCTTTCTTACTCTCTCTCTATTTCTCTGATGGAAATGTTAGTGTCGAATTTCTGGACTGAGGATATATTCCTACTCACTTCTTGTAAACATTGGAAACTCTGAAAGTGTTCGTCTGTAGCATTATTTTGCTGAATCGCTGAAAAAGGAAAAAAATATATATATAACGGGTCGATATAATATAAAATGGTCGTATCTCTAGAAAGACATTCGTATTTTCTTCTCAAATTTCGGAAAATGTTTTGCAATTTACAAATCTTGCTAAAAACAAAACACATTGCCTTCTAGTTACAATCGATATCAATTCCACATTCAAAGGAATATAATCTAATCCCTGCACACATTTTTCTACACTTCTTCCGAGCGTTAAACTAATGCATCTGCTTGTTGTTCCTTCACCTATCTTCGTCTTTTCTTTTCAGCATATATATATATATATATATATATATAATATATATATATATATATATATATATATGTGTATATATATATATAGATAAGAAAGTTTGTTTGGTAAAGCACGTGGGTGAATATATAAGAAAATAGTAAGTGTGAAAAAACGACAGAAGGCTTAAATGTTAAAAAATATATATATAACGGGTCGATATAATATAAAATGGTCGTATCTCTAGAAAGACATTCGTATTTTCTTCTCAAATTTCGGAAAATGTTTTGCAATTTACAAATCTTGCTAAAAACAAAACACATTGCCTTCTAGTTACAATCGATATCAATTCCACATTCAAAGGAATATAATCTAATCCCTGCACACATTTTTCTACACTTCTTCCCGAGCGTTAAACTAATGCATCTGCTTGTTGTTCCTTCACCTATCTTCGTCTTTTCTTTTCAGCATATATATATATATATATATATATATATATATATAATATATATATATATATGTGTATATATATATATAGATAAGAAAGTTTGTTTGGTAAAGCACGTGGGTGAATATATAAGAAAATAGTAAGTGTGAAAAAACGACAGAAGGCTAAATGTTAAAAAATATATATATTTGTGTCAAAATGTCTGGAGAATATTGGAAAAATTTTTTTCCTTTCCTTAAAATGACATAATTTTAAAATTTTTAAAGAAATTACCGGTTTCGCGTGTAGCTTTTCAAATTTCTTGTGACGTTATGTTTATATTGTATGGAATTATCGTTGTTTTTATTTCCAGGAGATTTCTAAATAAGGGGAGGTAGTGAGTGATTTTTTCCGGTGTAGGGGAGATAATCGCTTAAAAAATTTTTTTTCCCATTTCCTTGTTAATATCTCTGTGTCAAGCGATTATCTCCCCTACACCGGAAAAAATCACTCACTACCTCCCCTTATTTAGAAATCTCCTGGAATAAAAACAACGATAATTCCATACAATATAAACATAACGTCACAAGAAATTTGAAAAGCTACACGCGAAACCGGTAATTTCTTTAAAAATTTTAAAATTATGTCATTTTAAGGAAAGGAAAAAAATTTTTCCAATATTCTCCAGACATTTTGACACAAATATATATTTTTTAACATTTAAGCCTTCTGTCGTTTTTTCACACTTTACTATTTTCTTATATATATATATATATATATATATATATACACAGAGAGAGAATTTTGGAAGAGATCTGCAGATGTACATTTTGGGAATAACAAGGTACAGTTCCATATTTAAGGAATTATACACCCTCCAGCCTTCATCAGGTGTAAATTTTGGGAAATTTGAGTGCTTATAAATCTAAGTGAATTTGAGTGCTTATAAATCTAATATTCTCCTATCCTTCCTTAATATCGGTTCCCATATGCTGTTCATATCTGCACTCTGTCTACTTAGGAGGTTGTGTCCTAGCATATGTGCTGCTTCTTTTAGTTTGTACGAGTATTGGTAAGTTTGATCGTATAACGTGGAAAATGTTGGTTATTCCAGGCCTGTGTGTATTAATGGAATAGTATGTTCCTTGCGTTTTTTCTTTTTTTGGAGTCCTTAGTCGTATGATGTCTAATTTCATTGCTTTCCAGATTCCATTATTTATTAGTTTCACGGGGAAATTTTGTACTTGTAGGAAGTATTTGAGTTAGTCAAGTCTTATTTGGCGTATTTGTGGGCCGATCACTACGGTGCAGATGCGTCTTGCCATACTGTATGGGATGTCCCTTTTGACGTATGAGGAGTGGTAAAATTAGAAATTTGAATAATGGTCTGTGTCCGTTTTTTTAGTAAAATGTAAATGTGCTTGTTGTAACAGTGGAGATGTGTATTTTGATGTGAATGGCTAGAAATGGTAGTTCATTGCAGCTGGTTTCTGTTGTGAATTTGATAGACGGGATAAGCGTGTTGAGGATATTGTGAAATGTTCGTAGTTCTTCTTTTGATCTATTCCTCTAAGTGGAAAACAAAAAACAACATATTGAATTTTAATCAAAGACGTGTGACCACACTGATACAAAATCCACTCCCTCATTTACCTCCCCTTCCTCTCAAACTTTTTCTTTTTTTCTTTTTTCTCCCTTCCCAAAATCCCAAAACACACTCCCACTTGCTTTCCTCTTCTCGATCTTCACAATCTCCCACTCTCACCTCCTCTCTCATAGCTGCACCTCTCTTTCTAATTTATTCCCCTCTCTCTCTCTCCCGCCCCTCTATCCCTCTCCCCCCACTCTTTCCCTCTGTCTCTCTACCTTTCTAAAATATCATCAGTTTCAAATTTATATAAAAAAAGACGAAGCAAACTTACTGTAAACCACAATTTTGATAAATCCAAAAGAAAACGCCTAAAATGTAAATAAAAATATATATATAAGCATTCAACATTCTGACTACCTTTATATATATATATAGGCGCAGGAGTTGCTGTGTGGTATGTAGATTGCCTACCAACCACATGGTTCCGGGTTCAGTCCCACTACGTGGGACCTTGGGCAAGTGTCTTTAACTATAGCCTCGGGTTCAGTCCCACTTTGGGCAAGTGCCTTCTGCCATAGCCTCGGGCCGACCAAAGCTTTGTGAATGGATTTGGTAGACGGAAACCGAAAGAAGCCTGTCGTATATATGTATGTATATATACATGTATGTGTATTTATATGTTTGTGTGTCTGTGTTTGTCCCCCCAACATCGCTTGACAACCGATGCTGGTGTGTTTACGTCCCCGTAACATAGCGGTTCGGCAAAAGAGACCGATAGAATAAGTACTAGGCTTACAAAGAATAAGTCCTAGGGTCGCTTTGCTCGACTAAAGGCGGTGCTCCAGCATGGCCACAGTCAAATGACTGAAATAAGTAAAAGAGAATAAAAGATATATATATATATGTATGTATGTATGTATGTATGTATGTATGTGTGTATATATATATATATATATATATATAAAGGGATTGCTATATAAGTATGTTATAGTGTTTAGTAAAGGGAGGTTTTATCATATATGTTTTGTGAGTTTTAGCTTATCATGGTAGTTTTATAAAAGAATCCATTCATAATTTTTGTGTTTATTTGTCTGTGTGGGGTTGAGTGGGTTTTTGGAGTATATGTTGAGGTTTATATGTATGTATAGGTATGTGTAAGTGGTGTGGGTATTTGTATATGTCGTGGGTGTGTGGTTTACGTGTGTGTATTTGTGTGTGAATGTTTAGGTTAGGGGGATTGCTATATAGGTATGTTATAGAGTTTAGTAAAGGGAGATTTTATCATTATATGTTTTTATGAGTTTTGGTTTATCATGGTAGGTTTGTTAAGGAATTCGTAGTAATTTGTGTCTATTTGCGATGTCTGTTGTTTTATTGCATTGTTTCATTCATAATTTTTAAGTAGTGTTCGTTTTACCAAGTGAATATAATTTTTAATTCCATTTATTCCATTTCTCCGTTCATAATTTTAAGTGATGTCCGTTTTCTAGAGCGTGAATGTGGGTTGTATGTGTGTGTGCGTGGGAGTATGAATAAGTATTGTGTTGAAGTATTTAGCTATTTTATTTATTTATAGTTGCCTAGACGTTTTTATGTGTATGTATAGGGATATATATATAGGTGTGTGATTAGTGTATGTAGTTAGATATGGTTATATATAATTAGGTATATGTGTATGGGTGTATATATAGTTTATTATTATATTATTATTATTTTTTTGTTTTGTTTTATATTTTATATTTTATATTTTATATTTAATTGTTGATAGGTTTATTTTAGTTTATATATTGTTTATATATTGATTATATATGGATTATATATAGGTTATATATGGATTATATATTTATATTTTTTCATTCATACTTTAATTATTTTAAAATTATTATTTTTATATTTTAAAATATTGATATTTTAGATTGGAAGTCCACCTGAAGATTGTCGATCAAGACAAGAAACAATTGTAGTGGCGGTTTTTTTTACTATTTATTAAAATTTTATGTATTGATTAAGTCTTTCCTTGTTTGTTTTGCAAAATAGTGGTTTTGTCTCTAATAATATTTTATATATATATATATATATCTTTTATTCTCTTTTACTTGTTTCAGTCAAATATGTATGTATGTATGTATGTGTGTATGTATGTATGTATGTATGTATGTATGTATGTATGTATGTATGTGTGTGTATATATATATACATAAGATACATCTATAGCGTGGCGAATATTCGTTATAAATATCACCACCAGTGGCTTAGCATATATAAATAGTCAAGAGACAACATATTCCTATTTTAAAATAGAAAATTACCCTTTAAGAGGTAATTTTTACATGCTAATAACAGGTATGTATGTACATATATACGTTTTCTAAATTAGGATTAGGCTAAATTTGAAAGTTTTAAATTGGTCGACATACTATCAATAACTTTTTGCACGCCCAATACATTGAGTGCTCGTTTCTGGTTGCATGTTTCTGGTTGCTGGAAACATGTTATGTCTATTTTAATGATGAATTTTGACAATGTCAAGGGAGATTATTCTTTTGCTACATGACACATGTATTGTCTAGATGAAGAAATCTTTCTTACCCACTCACTTTGTTTAAATTGTCGGTAGAACGCATTTTTAATAGCGTCCGGTTCCGTTCTGAATTTAGCTTAAATATAGCGTCTCAAAAGAGGAAAGATGCTGGAATAATTTGCTGTTATTTTCCTTGTGATACAATAAGGACAAAAGCGTTTCAAGAGAATTATAATCAAAGCTATATCCTTCAAAATTTTCCCATGTATGATAATTAAATAAGTGAAGTGAAAAGGTTCCGAACAGGAAATGAATACTTCTTAAACCATACGTCAGCAACACAGGAAATTAGCATCGCTTCGTAGCAGATGATAGACACTTCAAGTTAAAAATCACAAAAATATATTATCCCACCTTTCCACAGTAGGCATTCATTTACAGTAAAGTACAAATACTTCGATAAACCACTTGAGATCACTTTTTTTTAATATATTTTAGTCGCGACATTCTATGTATAGTATCATCCTAAAATTAGCTTTATATCTTAAAGCAGCTCACAATGGCGCCAGGCAAATTCTGATAGACGATCAATGTAGTAAATACACCTATTTATAAATTTTTGACTGTCTGGTGATTTAGAGAGTTATCAAATATTAATTCAAAGTCCGACATTCGCACTCAGAATATAATTTATATTCTCGGGAAAACTTTAAGATTTATAACCCGACACCGTTATTGTTTTCGGTGACCTTATTTAAGATAAATTGCATTTGTATCATACAGAGACGCTAATAATATATGTGTACCAGTACACATGCTTATATATGTGTTGGGGGTGTAAAGATATATATCATATATATATATATAGGCGCAGGCGTGGGTGCGTGGTAAAAAGCTTGCTTCCTAACCGCATGATTCCAGGTTTTGCCCCATTGCATGGCACCTTGGGCAAGTGTTTTCTACTATAGCCTCGGATTTACCAAAGCCTTGTGAATGGATTTATTAGTCGGAAACTGAAAGAAATCTGTCGTGCGAATATATATATATATATATATATATATATATATATATATATATATATATATATATATATATATATATATATATATATATAATGACACTTGACGAGCAGAAGACTCCATTAAACTATATATTTGTGTAATGGCTAACTTTAAACGTGGCTTTTTAGCTTACCTTAACTCATTTACATTCTTTAAAACCAATAATTCTCCCTCACTAGCTAGCCATGTACACAACCTAAAGAATAAAAGTACCTCATATTATTCCTTAGTGGACTCATAATCGTAAGACCGGGTGATACATTTTCTTCCTTAACGAAGCACTTTTCTTTTTTGCGCCAGTTCACTCAGCTGGCAAAAATGAGTAATCCTGCGACGGAACGCCACAGGAACCGGGAAACCAGCCTTGACAACCAGTGTAAGGCTTGTTCGGCAAAAAGAGACTGATGGAATAAGTAGCAGTCTTAACATATGTACAGGGTGGATTTCATGGACTGAAGTTTCAAGGCAGATCAGCAAGTATAGTCTAAGTCCAATAATTAAATCAAGCAAGTGACCGGAAGCATAAAAGAATAACAAATAACAGCAGTTAGATCGATGGATGGATGGATGTATGGATGTATGGATACATGTCCAAGACCAGAACCCAAAAGTAACTGCCGTTTTTGTTATTCTGCTTTGGTTAACATTAAAAAAGGATGGCATCTTTGCACTCACGATTCCACTTTCACTTATTTGGTCTACATTGTATCAGAAATAAGAAATTAAAATCTGCTATTTGTAACGACGACGTGGTCAATCAACCGATTGACTTGACGTAAATGACCTTTGCTTTCTTCAGTATTATAGATGAACCAATATTCCATTGCTGTCAGAAATTATGGATATTTTCAATTATATTCTTCTGATAAGTTTTACTGCTGTCAAAAGTTGTATTTTGTCTCTTTTAATAGAGGTTTTCTTTTTCTTTTTCTACACGCTTTGGGAATCTATTTTTGCTAAATGATTTTTGCATCAAAATATCGGAAAAGTATATATATAAAAAAAAGGAAACGAAGATCACATCCAGTATTTTCTTGATATTTTTTATTATAAGAAAGCTTTTGATAACGTTAAAATTACATTTAAATTTCCTTAGTGGTACCAGATATGTCAATAAGTTTCTAATACTGATTATTCACCCTTGCATAAGCAATATAAAGAAAACAATATAAATGCCTGGCGTGCTAACGATTCTTCTAGTTCGCAGTATTATTATAATTAGTATTATTATTCAGTAGTGTTATTTTTATCACGTGCTTTCACTCCACTACCGAGCGCAGCTCTACGCCATGGTTATATACTGTGGTTTGTTGTAGTGCTCTTAAATTCACTCTTCTGAAAGTGCTTTACGTAGGCTGTATGCGGTGCCTAGTAGTGCTATTTTCTGTATGCTATATGTACTTGTGAGCCATGGTGTTTTGTTATCTATTTGTCTGAATATTTTGTACCTAATGTGCCTACAATAATAGGAATTGATTTTGTCTTTAGGTTCCACATTCGAGTTAGCTCTATTTCCAAATCTTTGTAGTTTGAAAGTTTATCCATTTCTTTTAGAGAAACGTTGTCATCTGTTAGTCTTGATACATCGATTAGGGAGCATTCTTTGATTTTTTGTTAATGATCTCTGACAACTATATCCGGCCTATTAACCTTGATTTCCCTGCCTGTGTATATTGACATATCCCAGAGTATGGTTGCTTTCTCATTTTTTGTGACCTTTCCTGAGGTGTGCCCATACCAACTTTTTTCTGTTGTTATTCCATTATTATTAATGTTGTTATTGTTGTTAATAATAATAATAATAATAATAATAATAATAATAATAATAATAATAATAATAATAATAATAATACAAATGGAGGCACCGATAACATGGCTTTGTTCATTGGAGATTGTACGAAAAGAACGGTCTTAGAACAGGTAAATGGCACAAACATTACCAGAAGACGTCATTTAGAACAATAATAATAATATCTTGTGGGATTTTACGATCCAATGTGACTTCCTAGTTGATGCTCGGAAACCAGACATTTTTGTAGTATATAGAAGGAAGAAAAAGGTAAATATTATCATAGATATTGCCATACTTGGGGATGTACACGTAGGCGAGAAAGAGCCGGAATAGTTGAAAAAATGCAAAATGCTAAAAGACAAAATTGCAAGAATGTGAGCAATAAGAATAACCGTTACCCCGGTAGTTGTAGGAGCACTCGGAACACTAACAATCAAATTCGAGAAGTATATCGGACAAATTGGAATTGACTTGAAGCAGAGCATTCCCAAAACATGCTCTTTTGGGGGAGCTAGAATTTTGAGATTGGTACTTGGGTGTTGGGTATCTTTCACCAATCTTAATAATAATAATAATAATAATAATCCTTCCCTCCTACGTACTGCCCATACGTGGCACGTGGTTAATTTTCCCATCTCTCAGCCTTTTCGCCACCGGATGCGTAGCTTGACCGTCACCATTTTGTCCCCTCTTCCTATTTCTCTTTCTAGATCCATTGAAGATTTCTTTCGGGTGTTACCCATCATTTTCGTTTTAGTGGTCATAATCATAAGCTCTCTATAAATATCAATGTCATATTACATTTCATTGCGACATATTTTACTTCAACAGGTATTGATTTATTCAAAGTTATTCCGAAAGACGTGACAGAAGAAAAAGACCCCATAATATTCAGGCTATACTTAGACGAATTCGTCCAAGAATACCCGACAAACCACAAATACCCGGATGCTTCTTGGCAAACAACAACTCCCTGGTCGGGAGGTGACCTATGATGTCGTAAAACATGTCTTACTGTCTTTAATAGTAGCTTAGTGGTTAGGGGCATTAGGCTCACGATCGTAAGGTCGTGAGTTCAATTTCCGGCGGCGCATTGTGTCCTTGAGCAAGACACTTTATTTCACATTGCTCCAGTCCATTCAGCTGGCTAAAATGGGTAATACCTGTATTTCAAAGGGCCATCCTTGTCACACACTGTCACGCTAAATCTCCCCGGGAATAACGTTATGGGTACATGTGTTTGTGGTTTGCTCAGCCACTTACACGTTAATTTCACGTGCAAGCTGTTCTGTTGATTGTATCAGCTGGGACCCTCGTCGTCGCAACCGATGGAGTGCTCCTGAATGGTCATAGATACAGTATGCCTGAATACGATGGCCACGACTGGAAAGTTTTTAATTGATAAGATTAGTTCACGCGAACTGAACCAGGGCTAAATAATAACAACAATAACCTATGCAATGTTTAAATACCCAAATCCCAGAAATTGTACCATTTATGAATTTGGAACCGTCCCGGCGTAATACAAGAACACTATTTAGAGGAATTGCTGTTGATACATTTCACTTGCCATTCTAAAAGTATATGTGATTCTATAATCATTTTAGGTAAATAAAGTTGTTATAAATAAAGCACTTAGCTGTTTCACACACTTGAACACATTTTGCTCCCGACTGAAAACGAATGTCGCCGAGGTGAGATTTTTCTTTTTTTAATCAATAATAAACGTCTGAAAATTACCATTCCATTCTTTTTCATAAAGACTCATCTGGGAAACTGTGTTAAAAGTAATCGATTGACAGTTTATCAAATATCTAATACCCCTAACAGTGCAGCAGAACATAAATAGTTTGAAGTTGCCAAAGAACTCATAAAGAACAAGATGTTACCGAACACAGTTTCTTTCATGTTGTGTGATTACGACTTATATTTGGAAACCTCTTAGAGTTGATATTTATGACAACTTATTACTTCACTTTAGTAATGATGAAGCCTGGATGTTTAAATAAAGCCACCCACACAGTGGAAATACTGAATAAGTATCTGAGACGACCCTTAGTAATTTACAGATTATTGAAACGCTGTCATTTAATTTCAGATGTTCGGGAGATTATATTGGTACTGACGTCACGAATATGAAACTAAATTTTGCTGACGTGAGGAATATGAAGACATGAAGCTATATTACGAATAAGAGGAGAATATTCTAGAAACTTCAACTTGAGAAATAATTTCGGGATGTTTTATTTCTTACTCATTTAATTCACGCAATTAATTCTGGGATTCAGCAATAATCTTGAAGTTTGTAACAAGAATAGCTGCCATTTTTGGTAACAATATGACTACCCTCTGTATTATAAACAACCCGACAGCTTCCTTCTTAATAATATACGAGCAAAACGCCCCCGTCCAATGGATGGTGCTGAATCATAGCTGCTGAATAAAAAGCAATCAGTGTTTTCTTTTCATTAAAAAATAATTAAGCTTGCCTTTATTTCAATACAATTTTTGGTTTTGTTAAACGAAGTTAAGGCAAAAAAAGAACTTCTTGAGAAACCAAATAATCTTTCCTTCCTTCATGCCAAGTTTGAAGAAAATACTTCTTTTGCATCTTACTCCTTTGGTCTCTTAAATATACTGCAATTTGTGGCATTATTTCAAGCCAGCCGGCTTTTCTGCGCAAGCTGCACGTCCATTTTTCTACAACAGCTGATGTACTTGCGCGTACAAATGCACGTTTCCACGGCTTTATCTATCGCATTCTCACCTGGAATCGATTTTTGTAATTTTTTTCAAGACTTATACATGTCCTGATACCGTCGGTATCGACATGTCAAATTTGAGCGCAATCAGATGGAGGATGCCCGAGATCCTAGAAGACACACACACAGACAGACAGAACGGATTTTATATAATAGATTATCTTCACAACTTCCCTTTTCCCTTTCAAACGCCTTTTTTCTTTTACTTTTCCTTTTTGTTTGTTTTATTGTCCAACCCGGAAATCGATCCAAATCTTTCTAATAATAGAATCACCTGTCTTACACATCGATTCTTTCAAAGTAATTCAACTAAGAAACTTTTACCTCAGCTACCTTTTAATTCATCTCCCCGCAACTGGTTTATTTACTGCATTGCTTATATAATTTCCAATGAAGTACATATAGGATTAAAGTAGTATCCATTTTTGGTGATCACTTCCAGAACACCTCAGTATGTAACTAAGAGTGTAGCCCAACGCATAAGCTTGTCAAACAATTCTACTACCCAAATTCCGCTCAGTAATTTTGCTTCATACAAGATTTCTCTAACACTCAGAAGCACAAAGAAAAGCATACCATCTTCAGTTGAAGTGCTTACTCTCCTATGTGCCGATGTTATAAATAAATGTGCTTGTTTGCACTCGTGTGAGTGCGTGCGCGCGCGTAGTGTTAGGTTTGGATGATGTTAAACAAGAATAATTGCTTTTTATTGACAGCTTTCACAATGAAATAATTCATTAAATACGTTACTGCCGTTGCTTTTAACCGCTAAATATCGCTGCTGCAAGATCTGCGTTTAACCTTCTGTCAATGAGTCACCAAAGATGTGTTTGCGTTAATTAATCAGGGGACAACAATAAGAGGGAAAAGGAGAGCATAGCTCATCTGTCATGTACATATATATATATATATATATAATATAATATATGATACAATATAATATATATATATATATATTATATATATAATATATATATATATAATATAATATATGATACAATATAATATATATATATATATATATTGATAAAATACTAAGGCTAGGGTACAGACATATAACGAAATTAATAAAGAAGCTAGCGTCATCGCCGCTAAACTTAAATTAGATAAAAAAATAGAAACCCTCCCCCAAAAAGAGGCCTTTATTACTATTAAAGATCACAAAGAAAACTTCCTTTCCAACCCTAAATGTAGGCTTATCAACCCAGCCAAGTCAGAACTAGGGATTATTAGCAAAGAAATTTTAGATAAAATAAATACGAAAATTAAGACCGATACTAGGCTAGTGCAATGGTCCAATAGTATAGAAGTCGTAGACTGGTTTAAAGCTATTAAGAATAAGAAAAAAGCGAGGTTTACACAATTCGATATTGTTGATTTTTATGCCTCTATCTCTAAAGAACTGCTAGATAAAGCCCTAATCTTCGCTAGTGACTTCATAGAAATTAGTACCAATGATAAGGATATAATCTTCCATGCTAGAAAGACATTACTTTTCAGTGAGAATGCAAAGTGGGTAAAAAACACCGACACGGAGGGCGCTTTCGATGTGAGCATGGGTTCATATGATGGGGCAGGCATCTGTGATCTAATTGGACTCTTTCTCCTAGATACCTTCGGTAAGACATTCCCTAACGTACATTTCGCCATCTACAAAGATGATGCCCTCGCCTTAACAGCTAATACAAATGGACCAGCACAAGATCGTTTTAGGAAGGATATTATCCAGTTAATGAAACACTTCGGACTTAGTATAACTATAGACACTAACCTGACGGTTGTCAATTTCTTAGACGTTTCCTTAGATCTTAATAATAATATTTATAAGCCTTATAGGAAGCCCAATGATAGACTAAGTTATATTAATGTAGGTTCATGCCATCCCCCTATAGTATTCAAAAATTTAGTTAAAAATATTAGTAAGAGGATTTCTAGCCTCTCATCTAATGAGGACATCTTCAATAGCGTTGCCCCAGTTTATAATAAAGCTTTAAAAGATAGTGGTTTTAGCGAAAAAATAAAATATACACCTATCACCAGCCCAACAATAAGGAAAAGGAATAATAGAAATAGGAAGGTCATCTGGTGGCCTTCAATATAGGTAAATATTTCCTAGCACTGATAGATAGACATATTCCAGTTAACCATGCTTATAGGAAACTCTTCAATAGACACAATTTAAAAATTAGTTTTAGTTCAACTACCAATTTTAAAAACATAATCAATCATAACATACAAAAAACACAAGAAGAAAACAGCTGTTCATGCAGGAATAAAGAATTGTGCCCGCTAAATGGAGCTTGCATGTCCAAGACCATCATATATGAAGCTACCGTAAACTCTATAACCACTAAAGACACCGTTTCGACAAAGAAATACGTGGGCCTGACAGAGGGTAATTTCAAGGCCAGGTTCAATAACCACACTTTGAGCTTTAGGCACTGGAACAAAAGAAAAGCGACACAATTATCCATCATATTTGGTCTTTAAGAGATAAAGGTATCGATTATAACATACAATGGAAGATTTTGGCCAGATGTAAGCCCTATACTAACGGCAGCGGACGGTGCGGTTTATGCGACATGGAGAGATGGCTTATCTGGAAAAGCAGCTTAGACCCTACCACATGTCTAAATACAAGGACAGAGCTTTTCGGATCATGCCCACATGTGACTAAATTTCTGTTACGTTTTTGGTCCCCTAAAGAAAACGGATAGAACATGCTTTCTGTGTTATGTCCCAAGAAGACTTTATATATTTTTATATATTTTTATATATTTTTATGTATTTTTATACAATTTTTATGACGAAAAATGCGAGCGATGTATAAGTACGCAGGCAAAGCAGAGTTATAACAGAGTAATTTCCCTTCATTTTTAACGGTATTTTTTCATAACGTTTTCAAATAGCCAGATAACCGAAGAGATGATGTTGTGGATTTCCGCTTCGGCATCTGAAACTCAGAGTTTTATCTTGACTACCGAGTAATGTAACATATTGTATATATATATATATATATATATATAATATATATATATATATATATATATATATATATATATATATATATATATATATATATATATATATATATGCATACATATATACACCCAGAACCATGCTACACTAGCATGAGTGAGATTTAGGATTCCTCGGTTTTCTGTGAATCATTTTGATAAAACCTGGTTTTCACACTATGGTAGCACTAGTGCTGTTTTCATTATTCTGTGTAACGTCCTTTCTATTTTAATTTCAGATTCTTCAATTTGTGGGTGGACCACGTTAATAGCTTTTGAATGAAAATGGCCCGTCTAGACATTGTTTTTTTTTTCAGTAACGTTTGGGTGGTCCTAGCAGAGTGGACGGGAGCGTTGTCATGCATGAATACAAGATTCCTTAGAAGTGACAGTGGTATGTCAACTAGCCAGGGATCCAATGCCTCTTTCAGGAGACTTTGGCTGAGATCGCTTTAAGCCCTTCAGGCACTCTGACTAGGCCAACAGGTCTGTCCCTAATGATACCAGTCCACAACATGACAACTCCACACTGTTGTTGACGTCCTGAACGTTGAGGACGCTCATCGTCAAAATAGACCCAACCATTTGACTGACCGTCAGGTCCTTCAAGAGTCACTCTGGTTTCGTCAGTGAACAGAACACAACTGATGTCAAACTTCATGTACTTTTGGGTCCATTGACGGGGGCCTTAAACGAGGCCGTGGTCTCGAGGACGCGATTTCCTGAGGTTTCGGTATATAAGTAAGTCCAGAGGCGGTGAAAATGGCTTTGCTTGTTTGTCCAAGTTTCCCACGTAACTTGCGGCCACTATTTCTTAAATCCCTGTCTGTCACAGCTTTGGAGGTCCCACAATAGAATCGTTTCTTCCTTGTCGAAGGGTCCTTGAGGAAGCGTCTAAACGTGTCCAGTTGACGACCTAACTTCTTCGCAATGACATGAAGAGAGGTGCCTTTAGTACTTTCCTTGATGACGATAGAATTTTCTTCATCGTTCCGCTGTTCTCAGAATGGAGAGATGCTTTTAGCACGATCCTGAAGAATCTGAAATAAAGAAGAAAGGACATTACACAGAATAATAAAAAAAAACATAACAACGGTATTGCCATAGTGTGCAAAACTACCTGGGAAAAGTTTTATCAAAAACGATTCTCAGATAACCAAGAACTCCTAAATTTCACACTTAAGCTAATAGCGTGGTTCTGGGTCTCTGTATATATTTACATATATATATACACACACACAAACCGACGCACGGATAGATTGAGAGAAAGAACATTATGGAACTATACGAGACAAACATGACTAAGAGACATAATAACACAAAGGTGAACAAGATACGCGATGCAAGGAGGAACGAGATGTTGGAAACTTACAGAGAAGATAATAGAAAAAGAAATATAGACAGATGGACATGAAGGTAAAACGTGAAACAATGGAGGGTCAGAGGGTAGAATTTATGGTGAGGCAAGAGATAAAAAGGGAAAAAAACGTTGAATAAACGTTGACACCTGGTGAGAAGATATATGTAGACATAGATTAACACGCTCAGAGAGAAAATGATGGATGAATGGAATAGGAAACCACACCCGAGGACAGAGACAAAATAGCTAATATAATAAAAGATAAACTTAAAAACTATGAAAAGCAAGTAAAGGTTGCGGGGGTGTGAATATGCAACTTTCACATTCTGTCGAAAGTTTATAAAATGTTTACACACCCTGTCTCTCTCTCCCTCTCTCTCTCCCTCTCTCTCTCCCTCTCTCTCCCACTCTCTCTTTCTCCCTCTCTCACACACACACAGACACAAACACACACGGACACACACACACACAACACAAACACACACACACACACACACACACACACACATACATATATATATATATATATATATATATATATATATATATATATGTATATATAAGAATACAGTGTACATTCAAACACAAAAGAGATACCCAAAGAATAGGATATCTGACTCACTAGAAAGAGCAGTTAAACTCCAAGCCACTTACTTAGTGCCGTTTGAGTTCCGCATTTGCGCAGTGGATTCGAAAATTTAGAACCTATAGATACGTGGCTGATTATTTATCGCTCCGTGGCTTGGAGTTTAACTGCTCTTTCTAGTGAGTCAGATATCCTATTATTTGGGTATCTCTTTTGTGTTTGAATGTACGCTGTATTCTTCTCTGAATAATGTATAGTCTATTGACTCATTTTTTTCTTCTCGCTAGACCACTGGTAACTAAGAATTTTGTCGATTAATATTCTTGCTAACCTAAGATTTTAATATATATATTGAAAGAAATTGAAAGAAGCCTCTGGTATATATATATGTATGTGTGTGTGTGAGAGAGAGAGAGAGAGAGAGTATGTGTGAGTGTTTGAGTGTATGTGTCTTTGGGTTTGTGTGTTTCACCACCACCGTTTGACAACCGACGATGGTGTGTTTACGTCCCTGTGAATTAGCGCATCAAGAAAAGCGATTGATAGAAAAAGTAAAAGGTTTTAAAACGTAGTGGGATCAATACTTCAAGGCTACCCCCCCCCCCAAAAAAATGGCTGTAGTCTTATGGCTGAAACAAGTAAAAGATAAAAGATTGATATAGACTTGGTTGCAAAGATAAGTTAACCTTGAAATTACGACTTCTGGGTCCTGGGGCCATGTTAAGATAGCTTGGGATAATGTCTTCTACCGTCACCCTATAGGTCAGATGTGGGAAAGAAAATTTTTGAAAACTCTTTGAATATCAATGTATTCGTATAGGAAGACGTGAAACAGTAATGCACTTTATTCGACCTTTGCGTCAAATAAGAATATATTGTAGAATACTGATCTTCGTCAGGAACATTCCTTTATGCTTATACCCGCTTCGAATATTTATTTCACGAAACTGGGAAAGGAGAGAAATAAGGAATTAGAAACTGAGGTTGATATACTCAACCCAAACCGATTGAAGTCGATGCTTTAACAGACTTGGACCAATCTTCTACTTAGTATTTTTAATCAGTAAACTAAGAGCGGTAAAATAATAAAAGGCGGCGAGCTGGCAGAAACGTTAGCACGCCGGGCGAAATGCTTTGCGGTATTTCGTCTGCCGTTACGTTCTGAGTTCAAATTCCGCCGAGGTCGACTTTGCCTTTCATCCTTTCGGGGTCGATAAATTAAAGTACCAGTTACGCACTGGGGTCGATGTAATCGATTCATACCTATGTCTGTCCTTGTTTGTCCCCTCTATGTTTAGCCCCTTGTGGGTAATAAAGAAATAGGTAAAATAATAAAAGAATATTCGTATTCTGCATCCAAAATGTGCTATTATATTTTTCGTTTTCTTGCGCCATTTTTGATAAAAAATTTCCTACATTTTCTGTCATTTATCACAGGTTATTTGACAGTTTAAACGTATCATCATTATAAATGCATTAAGTATAAGAAAAGGCAAATTTGTGACGGTTTGTCTTACACAGAAAGTATTTTACGTATATCGGGTTCTCTTAGTAACGGAAATCAGATCCTGTTCAAAATTTGAGTCAAATCCAAAAAAGGATATGTACACACACACACACACATGGTCCTATTGTATATATATATATAATATATATATATATATATGTATATATAAGAATACAGTGTACATTCAAACACAAAAGAGATACCCAAAGAATAGGATATCTGACTCACTAGAAAGAGCAGATAAACTCCAAGCCACTTACTTAGTGCCGTTTGAGTTCCGCATTTGCGCAGTGGATTCGAAAATTTAGAACCTATAGATACGTGGCTGATTATTTATCGCTCCGTGGCTTGGAGTTTAACTGCTCTTTCTAGTGAGTCAGATATCCTATTATTTGGGTATCTCTTTTGTGTTTGAATGTACGCTGTATTCTTCTCTGAATAATGTATAGTCTATTGACTCATTTTTTTCTTCTCGCTAGACCACTGGTAACTAAGAATTTTGTCGATTAATATTCTTGCTACCCTAAGATTTTAATATATATATTGAAAGAAATTGAAAGAAGCCTGTGGTATATATATATGTATGTGTGTGTGTGAGAGAGAGAGAGAGAGAGAGAGAGAGAGAGAGAGAGAGAGTATGTGTGAGTGTTTGAGTGTATGTGTCTTTGGGTTTGTGTGTTTCACCACCACCGTTTGACAACCGACGATGGTGTGTTTACGTCCCTGTGAATTAGCGCATCAAGAAAAGCGATTGATAGAAAAAGTAAAAGGTTTTAAAACGTAGTGGGATCAATACTTCAAGGCTACCCCCCCCCCCAAAAAAATGGCTGTAGTCTTATGGCTGAAACAAGTAAAAGATAAAAGATTGATATAGACTTGGTTGCAAAGATAGTTAACCTTGAAATTACGACTTCTGGGTCCTGGGGCCATGTTAAGATAGCTTGGGATAATGTCTTCTACCGTCACCCTATAGGTCAGATGTGGGAAAGAAAATTTTTGAAAACTCTTTGAATATCAATGTATTCGTATAGGAAGACGTGAACAGTAATGCACTTTATTCGACCTTTGCGTCAAATAAGAATATATTGTAGAATACTGATCTTCGTCAGGAACATTCCTTTATGCTTATACCCGCTTCGAATATTTATTTCACGAAACTGGAAAGGAGAGAAATAAGGAATTAGAAACTGAGGTTGATATACTCAACCCAAACCGATTGAAGTCGATGCTTTAACAGACTTGGAACAATCTTCTACTTAGTATTTTTAATCAGTAAACTAAGAGCGGTAAAATAATAAAAGGCGGCGAGCTGGCAGAAACGTTAGCACGCCGGGCGAAATGCTTTGCGGTATTTCGTCTGCCGTTACGTTCTGAGTTCAAATTCCGCCGAGGTCGACTTTGCCTTTCATCCTTTCGGGGTCGATAAATTAAAGTACCAGTTACGCACTGGGGTCGATGTAATCGATTCATACCTATGTCTGTCCTTGTTTGTCCCCTCTATGTTTAGCCCCTTGTGGGTAATAAAGAAATAGGTAAAATAATAAAAGAATATTCGTATTCTGCATCCAAAATGTGCTATTATATTTTTCGTTTTCTTGCGCCATTTTTGATAAAAAATTTCCTACATTTTCTGTCATTTATCACAGGTTATTTGACAGTTTAAACGTATCATCATTATAAATGCATTAAGTATAAGAAAAGGCAAATTTGTGACGGTTTGTCTTACACAGAAAGTATTTTACGTATATCGGGTTCTCTTAGTAACGGAAATCAGATCCTGTTCAAAATTTGAGTCAAATCCAAAAAAGGATATGTACACACACACACACACATGGTCCTATTGTATATATATATATATATATATATATATATATATATACTTGGCAGTTAAGTGAATATTAAATTCATTGGAAATATGAGTTATCAAATACAGAGGAATGAAGGACGAAGAAGAAGAACAACAACAAGAACAACAACAACAACAACAACAAGTGATGATGTTTATGATATGTAGAATGAAGAAATGAGTCACTGAGTGAAGGAAAGTTAAAATATTCTAAAACTGTAATTGAAAATATTTGATGTGCATGTGCAGCTGTATGTATACATACATATGTATATATATATATAATTATTGAAGTAGATAAATGAATTATCTTATTACGGATAATTCAAATGATAACCGATACCTGGGTAGCAAAAATCACAACAGAAAAAGCACGGTTGAAGTTACGACCATGAGGCATAAAAACCGTGCCTTAGTGCGGAAATTTGAAGTTTTATATATTAAGTGTATGAAGAAATGGAGCTGAACGAAGATTTAACAAAATTCCTTTTTATTATTTTCTACATATGTTTCGAAGGCTGCAAAGTCCCTAATTCGGATTGAATAAGGAGTCCATTTTGCAGCCTTCTCTTCAGGAATTAGGGACTTTGCAGCCTTCGAAACATATGTAGAAAATAATAAAAAGGAATTTTGTTAAATCTTCGTTCAGCTCCATTTCTTCCTACACTTAATATATATATATATATGTGTGTGTGTGTGTATGTGTGTGTGTGTGTGTGTTGTGTGTGTGTGTGTGCGTGTGTGTGTGTAGAATGTTCGGGCTAAATTTGACGAGTTAAGTGTAATTATCTTGATGCATTGCTAAACAGTAAACGACGGTGTTAAGGGGCTTAAATGTTAAAGCTGCAGTTGGGAAAAAGTTACCTGACATGGATAACAGAAGCCATCTAAATATTGGAAAAAATTTGGCTGTATCATTATGAATCACGCCGGGTTTCAAAATGCTTCCTTCATGACTGTTGCTCAATGCTCTGTGAGCACCCATTCTAATTCTCTTAGTTTCAATCCTATGGATTGCTATGTGCGGGATGTATCTGACAGGGACATCAATTGCTCTACCTGTAACACCAAGGCCGAGGTGGTGGCCAAGATCAATGAGATGTTCGAAGATCTTCCCAGAGACACAGTAAGCAAAGCATGTGCCAGGTACTGGAGCCGTATTGAGGCGGTGGTCGAAGCTGAGTAGTTAAGAGCAGCTACCTAGAACAAATTCTTATCTCCCAGCCATAATCTAGTTTATAATTTTTTACTTCTTTAAAATACATCCATTTCTGAATGAGATATTGTGTTTTGTTTTCAAGCTCCACACAACAAGGGGTAAACAAGTCATGGCCCCGTCTTCACAAATATTGCGGTGCCCACTGAAGGTGACACCAACGATTATCTTGGGCCATAACTAACAAGGTATGGCCCACAGAAAAATGAAAATATGTAGTTTACTAGAGGCACCCGACTTTTCCAGCCTGGACATTCATACAGCTAACCGTTAAGGTGTTCAGAAAGAAGTCCTAGAATAATACTGGTCCACTAGTGGACCAATAAAGAAGAATGGGGTATCCTATCTCAAACGACTGCTACTTAGGATCAAAGTGAACTGAAACACTCCAAAAAATTGGTGAGGGCAGACAAATATACGTACTGCTTCACTACGATAAAAGATAGGGACATTTCGAAGGAAATGGCTCACTGACTGCATACCCCCAAAGGTCCAATGGAATACTGAATATGCAATACTGGTGATTTCACATCTCCGTTGGGACACTTACAAATAAATATCCTGAGCGAGTTCTTGACACAGGAGCTGTACACGATAGGATAGCAATTATTGATAACATTGAAATACAGAAAACTGATGTAATAGCAGGGATTTATGGAATGAGCGTAAACTCAGCCACTGACCCTGATGAATTCCCTGATGAATTTGAGTCGAAAGGATCGACCTTAATACTTATGATGTTATGTAATGTTTCGTACTTATTTTATTGGGTTTTTTGCCGAACAGCTAAGCCTGGCTGAAATTAGTAAAAGAGTAGATATATTTCAGTTTCCTTCTACCAAATCTACTCACAAACCTTTGGTCGCCTCGAAGCTCTAATTGAAGACACTCGCCCAAAATGACACGCAGTGGGATTGAAGCGGAAACCATGTGGTTGAGAAGCAAGCTTCTTACTACGCAGCTACGCTGGCGCGTATGCACACATATACATGTATATATATATATATATATATTCTCTTTTTTCTCTTTTCTCTTTTTACTTGTTTCAGTCATTTTGACTGCTGCCATGCTGCAGCACCGCCTTTAGTCGAGCAAATCGACCTCGGGACTTATTCTTTGTAAGCCCAGTACTTATTCTATCGGTCTCTTTTGCCGAATCGCTAAGTGACGGGGACATAAACACACCAGCATCGGTTGTCAAGCAATGCTAGGGGGACAAACACAGACACACAAACACACACACACCACATGCATATATATATATAGATATATATATATATATATATATATATATATATGTATATATATATATATATACATATATACGACAGGCTTCTTTCAGTTTCCGTCTATTAAATCCTCTCACAAGGCATTGGTCGGCCCGGAGCTATAGCAGAAGACACTTGTCCAAGATGCCACACAGTGGGACTGAACCCGGAACCATGTGGTTGGTTAGCAAGCTACTTACCACACAGCCACTCCTTCTAATTTATATATATAAATTAGAAAAAATCACCTTTTATCAATTCAAAATTAACATTTAAATTACACCATCTAGAAAATTACATATAATAGAAATATTTAAATTAAAATAACAATAAAATACCAATTATATATATATTTATTATTTTTTTGCAATTTACTTAATCATTGGTATTTTATTGTTATTTTAATTTTAATATTTCTATTATATGTAATTTTCTAGATGGTTGTAATTTAATTGTTCATTTGAATTGATTGATAAAGGTGGGTTTTTTTAAATTTTTATATATACATTATTATTGTGTGAAATTTGATT
>NC_043006.1:80662236-80680509 GCF_006345805.1 Octopus sinensis | reverse complement strand
GGTACTCATATGGCAGGCGCTAGCGTAACGTGAACAGCCAAAATGTTTAGTGTATGAAGAAGTACTGTCTCAAAAGTAATAACAGCCTTTCAGAAAGAGGGAAAAACCTCATTGTCGAAACAATTCTCCAGAAGAAAACCAAAACTTTCAGATAGGGACCGTCAGACTCTTACGCGAATTGTTAGAAAGGATCACAAAAGTACAGCTCCCAAAATTACTGCAGAGCTTAATAACCACCTCGAGAACCCAGTTTCCACAACAACTGTTCCCTGGGAGCTGTACAAAGCCGAATTTTACGGGAGGGCTGCAATCAGAAAACCACTACTTTCAACAACAAGCGTTGCAAAGCGTTTAGAGTGTAGTAAAAACCTTCAGAATTGGTCTCTACAGAAGTGGAAGAATATTATTTTCTCGGACGAGTCATCCTATACCTTATTTCCTACCACCGATCGCGTATACGTATGGAGACAGCCAAAAGAAGCATTTAACCTAGACTGCATTCTTCCAACTGTTAAACATGGTGGAGGATCTTTGATGATCGGGGGGGGGGCAACTATACCTTGGAAATCCGCAGGTCCAATGCTTTCCCTTCATGCGAATTAATAGTCAAGACTATTCAAGCATTTTATCTGATCAAATTCATTCTATGGTTGCGGAAATGTTTCCGGAGGAAAACGCAATCTTTCAGGATGATAATGCACCAATTCACACAGATAAAGTCGTTACGAAATCGCTTGAGGAACATTCTAGTGAAGTTGAACATCTTATCTGGCCACCACAGTCCCCAGATCTCAATATTATTGAACATTTATGGTGCATTTTAGAAAATCAACTAAGGAGTCGATATGCTCCACCATCATCACTACAAGAACTGGAGACTGCTTTAGCTAAAGAATGGACAAAAATTCCTTTGGAAACAATTCAAACTTTTTACGAATTCATACGTCGTAGAATGCAAGCTGTAATTACTGCCAAAGACGGTCCTATCCCATATTATAATAAATTTGTTTGAAATTTTAAGGTTTTCCATTATTTTGTTCAACCCCTGTATATATAATATATATATAATATATATTATATACATATATATATATATATATATATATCTATATATATATATATATAATATTATATATCTAATATATATATATATATAATAAAATATTAGGGAATAAATTCAAAACTTACAGGGAAAAATTAGATTTAGGATTAAATCCAATTTTATAGTATAAATATATTATATTATATTATATTAATTAGAGATAAAACCACTATTAGGCAAATCAAACAATGAAAAACATAAGCCAATACATAAAATAATTAATTTATATTATTTTAAATATATATCAAAAGTATTAAAAGTTTAATAGATAAGAGTAAAGCACTACGATCGTTTCATGGCTGAAGATTGACTGTAACCATAACTCGAATTATTACGAATTGTACAGCCATGAAACGATCGTAGTGTTTTACTCCTTTATCGTTTATTAACTTTTAATACTTTTGATATATATTTAAAATAATAATAATTAATTAATTTTATGTATTGGCTTATGTTTTTTCATTGTTTTGATTTGCCTAAAGTTGGTTTTATCTCTAATTTAATATAATGTATATATATATTTATATATATAGTAAATATTTTTATTTTTCATTCCCTTGTAGTGGTTTGAACTTTAGCGTGAAGGAATTCTATGATGGATACCTCTTATGTGTTTAAATGTACACTGTATTTATATGAATAATATATACTCTATTGACTCATTTTTCTACATGCTAGGCTACAGGAAGTAAAAATTTCTTACATCTTTATTACCCTGATATTATTAATTATTGATAATTTTTTTCTGGAAAGTTGTTTTAAGAATTAATTTTTCTTTTTTCGGCCGACAAAACCTGCGCTTGCGCAGTGGATTTGAAAGTTGTATAAGCAAGAAGCACATGCTGGATTTGCCTTGTTTAATCTAGACGTACCTGTTGATGAAGACCTCGCCTAGCAAATTATTTTATTTGCTAAAAATATCTGAAGCCATGGTCCAGGAGTTAGATGGTAAATGTTTATATTTTTCATTACCTTCGAGTTTTCATCCCTTATAGTGGTTTGAACTTAGCTGTTCTTTCTAGCGTGAAAGGAATCCTATGATGGATACCTCCTATGTTTTTAAATGTACACTGTATTTATATATATATATATATATAATATATATATATATATATATATATATATTATATATATATATATATATATATATATATATATATATATATATATAAAGGGGCAGGCAATAGGTTGCTTAGCCACATACCGAAAAATTAGAAATAGCAGTCAAAGACTGTTTATTTCTATTTTCTACAAATAAGACTCCCTATACAACATATCATATGTAATTCACATATGTAAAACAGAAGGAAAAAATAACGAAAGCAAAGTCTAGGGTTATTTACGGACGCGTTTCTGGATTAGAATTATAAATTCATATCCTTTATCAACGTAACTCTCCACTCGGATAGATTTCTCAAATGCTATACATACCTCCGCTTCGCGAGCCAGCGTCGTCGGAATAGTGGAAGATAGCTAGCATAGGCCAAATCTATATAGACGAATGAATTCGTACTTTCCCTCCAAAATTTTACCATGTGCGTCACAAAAATAGTTCCTTAGAAATAGAACTATAGATTGTCATAAGGGAGAGAAAAATTCCATTATTAATAATATAAGGGTAAATAATTAATATTTTTTTAAAAAACCAACAATTATTTACGGGTAGATTTCCGTATGTAAATATCACCATTATCGGTAGGAACTTTTTTAAAAAAAGTTCTATATATATTTTTGTATATAAATAAAAAGGGGGAAGGCAACAGGTTGCTTAGTCACATACCGAAAAATTAGAAATGGCAGTCAAGACTGTTTATTTCTGTTTTCTACAAATAAGTCTCCACATACAATATCCATGCAATTCACAAATGTAAAACATATATATATATATATATATATATATTATATATATATTATATATATAGTTGAAATTTAAGAAAATAAAAGACGAAAGACAGGTTGTATAAACAACCAGCATTTGTATTAGTTGACGCTCGGAATGGTAAGAAAGTCTTTGTGTTCGAGGGTACGCTCTTCATCAAATATATATATATATATATGTATATATATTATATATGTGTGGTATATATATATGTGTGTGTGGTGTGTGTGTGTGTGTTTGAAAGTCTATGGGATTACTTAATGAGTTTTTGAAGCGTAAAGTTGGTATTTTAAAAATTTATTTAAAAGATAATCTTATGAAATTTTTTATGAGGATGTTACTTTTTGAGAATATATATATGTGTGTGCGTGTGTTTATACATACACATATGTATGTTTGCATGTATGTATATATGAATGTATGTATGTGTGTATGTATGTACGTATGTATGCATATAGGTATGTATGTGTTCGTATATGTTCTCTTCATCATTTGACAACCGATGTTAGTCCGTTTATGTCCCCGTAACGGCATCGGCAGTAAATGCTGATAGAATCAGTACCAGACTTAATAGTAAATAAATGGTGTGATTTTGTTCAACTAAACCCGTCAAGGCGGTGCACCAGCATGGCCGCAGACCGACTGCGGCCATGAAATAAGGAGACGCAAATAAAAGCTTACTAAAAAGATAAAAGATTTTTTCTGAAACAAGTAAACGATAAAAGATATTTTATACACAGAAAAAGATGTTTTAAAACTCATAAACCGTTGGATAGTTAAGAACATCACTGAGCTCCTCTTTTAGGCTTTTATGAAAGGTTTGCTTTTAGCTCATTGTCATCGTCGTCATTATTAAGCTCAAAGTCAGACATCATTGGACATTCCAATCATGACCATTTACTCTGATTTATATATCTGGTACTACATTTTCTAATGAATCCTTTTGTGAATACAGTAGAATTTCGTTTGAGATGTGGGTGAATGCGTCAATTATTATAGCAAGCTACATATATATCCTTTATGTGTATTGAACTTATAATTTAAATCTTATGAATTTTGTGGTTAATCTCTTTACGATAATAATAGTAGCTGGTTGGTTGATTTTCTTCAGGCAAAATTTATAATGTATACAGAGGGGAAGAGAAAATAAAAGATAGAAGGAGAGATAGACAGGCGGAGAGTAAGATGAGTGCACATATTCGGCTTCTTGTCAGGAGGAAGAGGCGGTAAACGTGGAGTAAAGGAGAAACTGTTTATGTGAAGAGTAAAGCAAATGAGAAACCTGTTTCAATTAATTTTATTCGAAAATAATAAATATTTATCTTTTGTAAATTAAAATTCATTTCATTTTGTATACGCAGCATGTATGTATTTTTATGTTTACCATATTTCCTGATATTACACATGATGACAAAAGTCCACGTCCAAAGTTAGCCTTGATATGACAGGTAACACTTTAGTCTTATTCGTAATACTGCTGCTGTTGATGTATGCTTTAAATCATGACTGAGACAACATCTGTTGTCTGTTGATTTCAGAGGTCTTATCATTAGGATTGGCACTCCGTCGGTTGCGACGACGAGGGTTCCAGCTGATCCGATCTACGAAGCAGTCTGCTTCTCTGATTAACGTGTAAGTGCTGAGCATTCCACAGACACGCATAACCTTAACGGGAGATTCAGCGCAGAGTGGGACAAGATTAACCCTTTGAATTACCGTTACTACTCACTTTTGCCGGTTCAGTGGACTGGTCAACGTGAAATAAAGTGTCTTGTTCAAGGACACAAGACGCCACCAGGAATCGAACTAACGACCTTACGATCGTGAGTCGAATATCCCTAACCACTAAACCATGCGCCTTTACGGTCCTATATTTAACGCACAAAGAAGTCATGACCAACGCATTTTTTCACATGATAACTTCATCTTGGGAACTGAACTACTGATTAGGGTGTACGGGACCAGTCGAAACTATCGGTGCGTTAGGCCTCTTTAAACCTGGCAGAGCACATATCACTCCAGGTCTGACCCCAGCCGGTTTCTTTTTCAAAGAGACCGACTTCAAAAAAATGTTTAAAAAAACAGACAGTTGAGAGAAACAAAAGGAGACTAATCGAAACCAATATAGAACTTAGTTTCTTTATCGACCCCGACAAGATAAAATGCATTGCTGGTAAAAGGTAATGGTATTTGGAGTGAGGGGGAAGATAGCTAGAGCGAATCCTGCCCTCAAGACAATCTATGAAACCGATCAACGATTCGACCACTTCGCCGCTTTTTCACATAATTTTGCGCATTCAAATTTGAGAATTGAGGAGGGATAAAAGCCAACATGTAATTATTTGTCAGGCATTTTTTTTTCATTCTGTTGATAAATTAGCAAAGTTAAAATGATAGAACTTAACATAATGAAAGGTCTAGAAGGATTGGCAACACAGAACTCATTTATGCGCAGCACCAGCAACTTCATGTCGATGTCGGCAGGAAAAATGTGTGGGAAGTAAGAGAATTGGAAATAAAGTACAACAGATTGAGTTCTTTTTTTAAAACAAAATACTCTCAGACAATGTGGTGATGCTAAAATGTGCCCTACCAAAACGAAAGAAGCCTTCCCTAGAGCAATTAAATTATTTTGTCAGTCTTTAAACAGTGAAATCAGAAACTTATTCGTTTGCGGATGAAAAGATTTTATCCTTTGGTCTTGGTTCTGTATTCGATATATAAATGAATTAAAAGTACGCATACATAAACACGTGTGTGTCGGTATGAAAAATCGCTCCAATACACCACGACGTTCGAAGCTTTTGAACCTTTTGTACTTTTCGTAACATTTTAGACTTTCTAAATTTTTTGAATTTTCTGCTTTTTCCCATTGTAGTTTTGTTTCTTTCTGTGTTCTTTTCTGTGGAAGAGCGTAGGCTCGAAACGTTAAAGACTTTTTCACTTCCCGAGCGTTATACTAATACATCTGTTTGTTGTCTACACCACCTTTCTTCGCCTTTTGTTTTTTGTGAATTCTCCCTATGTATATATATGTGCGTGTGTGTGTGTGTATGCGTGTGTATAAATACATATATATCTATATATATACCTACACACACGTATATATATATATATATATATATATATATATTAATATATATATATATATTAAGGAAGCACGCCGTCGGTTACGACGATGAGGATTCCGGTTGATCCGAATCAACGGAACAGCCTGCTCGTGAAATTAACGTGTAAGTGGCTGAGCACTCCACAGACACGTGTACCCTTTACGTAGTTCTCGGGGATATTCAGCGTGACACAGAGAGTGACAAGGCCGGCCCCTTGAAATACAGGTACAACAGAAACAGGAAGTAAGAGTGAGAGAAAGTTGTGGTGAAAGAGTACTGCAGGGATCACCACACCCCCTGCCGGAGCCTCGTGGAGCTTTTAGGTGTTTTCGCTCAATAAACACTCACAACGCCCGGTCTGGGAATCGAAACCGCGAGTCCGCTGCCCTAACCACTGGCCATTGCGCCTCCACACACACACAACCACACATATATATATATATATATATATATATATATATATATATATATATGTAAACAGTAAAAATAATTACAGACATGGACAAGAACATGAAACACCAAAGAGACGACACAAGAACCCACAGGACGGGACATTCGAAGCTCTCAGTCATCAGTCAAGAACCAGATCATCTTAGCAATTTCGGCTGATTAATCTTGAGATTACTCCGATTTGGGCAGCCCGCCAAGGGAAATCTAAGCCAAGCGCATTAGATCCCCTGGAAGAAAGCTTCGAATGTATACAACACGAGACGGAAAACGAACGAAGTACACGAACAAAAATACAGAATACGTGACACCAATAAGAATACAAAAACGTAAAAACCAATAACGGTAAAAAATAAAAAACAAAACAAACCCAGGACGTAGGACAAGTCTTTCGACAGGACGAGTTGAGTTTAGGGCTGGCTTATGAAGTTGTGCCTAATGGCCGCAGGGAGACGAACAAATACGTGTTGCTTCGGCGACTGCTGGAACGAAAAGGGCGCTCAGCAGTGGCTAGCGGTCACGTGAGAACAAAAGACAGAGAAAGGGACAGATGAAAAGAGAGAGAAGGTGGACGAGGGAGGAGAAGAAAGAGACAGATCGAGGGGACTGGAGGTGAGAGAGATAGAGAAACGTAGAAGGGGGGAAAGACGATGGAGAGGGAAAGAAGGAAGGGGCATAAGGAGGAGAGAGAGAGAGAGAGAAAGAGACAGATCAAGAGTCGTATCAATGCTAGAGAAAAATATACTTATCGTATAGGACAATTGTGGATACGTAGCCGCCGATATATATGTAAACAGTAAAAATAATTACAGACATGGACAAGAACATGAAACACCAAAGAGACGACACAAGAACCACAGGACGGGACATTCGAATCCCTCAGTCATCATCAAGAACCAGATCATCTTAGCAATTTCGGCTGATTAATCTTGAGATTGCTCCGATTTGGCAGCCCGCCAAGGGAAATCTAAGCCAAGCGCATTAGATCCCCTGGAAGAAAGCTTCGAATGTATACAACACGAGGACGGAAAACGAACGAAGTACACGAACAAAAATACAGAATACGTGACACCAATATATATATATATATATATATATATATAGATAGATAGATAGATAGATAGATAGATAGATAGATAGATAGATAGATAGATAGATAGATAGATAGATAGATAGACAGACAGATAGATAGATAGATAGATAGATAGATAGATAGATAGATAGATAGATAGATAGATAGATAGATAGATAGATAGATATGCTAGTAGTTATGTAGGTAGTGTGTATGTAGAGAGGCAGGTAGATTTTCAGGAAAATAGGAACGTACGTAAATACATAGATATATGAATAGATATTTATGCAATCTATAACCCAACGTTTTTGCACATATACGAGTCACTCGTGTCTTTCACTATGAAATGATAATATACAAAAACAGATAATATTTAGATTCTTTTCAAGGAGGTTTTGGTTTTATAAAATGCTTTGAGACGTTGCTAGGCACTACAGTGGACTATGACATTAGCTGAATGTGATAAGAAAATTGTCTAATGCTATAAATAACTCTTGGTCACCAACAGTAGCTGAAAGTCCACTGGCTGCACAAGAAACCGCAAAGAGACACGATTATAGATATGTAGTATATGGACGTCATAGTTCTCTGTCTGCTTGAGTGAAAGAAAGGGACAGATAGTGTTGAAGGAGAAAAAAGATAAAAAGAGTGGCTGATGTAAGCGATTTTATTGAACAGAAATATATACCTTAGTGATGTTTATGTATAGCTATAAGAATATTAACATTTGCTTATGTTTTTTATCCTTTAATGTTCTTTCGCATAAATGAAAATAACATGTTTAACCATACCTTTGATGGTTATATGAAAGAGAGAGTGACACAGACAGTGACTGTTTAATAATTAGTGGACGGTTCTACGATGACCATCATAAACACCAAGATATAGACTCAAAGATGGTGACTGGATAGTATTATATTATAACCACCATATGGTTTGATTTAGACATTGAATTTTGGAACGAATGCCAAGTTGACCTAGACAAGTGAGAAGTCTGGATAGAATGTGTTTAGGAGCGAATTGGCATTGACTTTTCCAGTCTCTGAGGATTTTACCTATAATGGATAGCCATTTGTCTCCGAAATGCTAATAGTACCTATTTATATATTGACCCGGTAATAGATAATTGCTTTATTAATGCTACTATGGTGTAGTATAATGCAGGAAATGAGAAGCGGGAGAAATATGTACAATGTTGAATGCCTTCTATTTGTCTACACCGTCAGAAAATTGAAGAAATAGCTAATGATATGGCATTTCGTCACTTTTATCACCTCAGCAACTAAATATACATCTCTAACAGTGCATTACTTAATTCAAGATACATATATATATATATATATTCTTTTATACTTTTCAGTTATTGTATTGAACGGTTTTACTCGAACGAAACGAGTAATTATCTTTTTTAAGCGTTGCACTTAATCTATCGGTCTTTATGTTGAAGTGCTTTAGCTATTAGAATATAAACACCCGTTATCAAGCGGTTGGGAAGACAAACAAAAACAGAGAAAAAGCATACATGTGCAAATTAATATGTGTGTATACACATACATGCATACATACATACATGCACACACATATATATAAATATATGTGTGTGTATATATATAGATATATATATAAATATATGTTTGTATGTATGTATGTATATGTATATAATCCTGGCGGTTACCGTGTTAACTCTTAGATCGGTTCTCAACGCCAACTAGCCACAGTCAATGTTAATGATACTCGAGCTAGTGATAATTTACTAGACCCGGTCATTATCCTCGCTTGGTAAATCTGAATGTCCTTTCAGGCAACCGAAACGTGCATAGGTCCAAGAGAAGAATGTTGTAAGTAACTGCATAATAAAATTTGGATGTGTAAACCTCCGTTAATTCCATTATTATATAGATATTATATATATATATATATATATAACGGAAGCTTATGAAAATAACAAAAGACGAAGGCAGGTGGAAAACAACGAACAATTGTATTAGTATGGCGCTCAGGAAATATAAATAAAACAAGTCTTTAACGTTTCGAGCCTACGCTCTTCAACAGAAAGATACACAGAGAGATAAAACACAGAAAAGAAGGAGAGAAAAAAAATGCGTGCAGTAGCTAACGAATCAACATGGCGATCTGATTTCGGCCAGGGTCAAAGATCAAACATGAGACGCGAGAGCGAAATAAGGGGAGATAATAGGGTTGATAAAGGGTTGAGGGACCAGCTAAAAGTGCGTGGGAGGGGTCTGGATTGTGTATGTAAGGGTTGTTGTATGTATTAGTATGTATAAGGATGTGGTGTGTGTGTGTGTGTGTGTATGAGAGAGTATTAGTGCGTAGGATGGTCTGGACGTGCGTATGTATGGGGTTGGTGTATGTATTAGTATGTATTATATGTATTAGTACGTATTGGTATGTATAGGTGTGTGTGTGTGTGAGAGAGAGAGAGTATAAGTGCGTATGCGGGGTCTGGACGTGTGTATGTATAGGGTTGGTGTAAGTATTAGTATGTACTAGTATGTATTAGTACGTATTAGTATGTATTAGTTGGTGTTGTATTAGTAGTGCACATCATATGTGATGTGATGTGTAAAGTCATGTGGTGTAGTGAGGAGAAGAGGGGGAGGGGAAAGAGGGGGAGGGGGAGAAGGGGGGAGAGAAGGGGAGGGGGAGAAGAGGGGGGGAGAAGGGGAAGAGGAGAGGATGGGGGAGAAGGAAGGGGGAGGAGTGGGATGAAGGAGAAAGGGAGAGGGGGAGAGAAGGGGAGAGAGGGAGTGAGGGAGCAGAGGGAAGGGAAATAGGGAGGGAGAAAGAGGGAGAGGGAAGGGGAGTAGGGGTGGAAAGGATGAAGGACTGAAGAAGTAGGGGTCGGGGGGGAAAGGAGAAAGGATAGGTGAGGAGGGGGGAGAGGGGGGGGTTTAGATGAGGAGGGGGAGAGTTGAGACCAAATGGCTATAAGAGCGAAGAGAGAGAGATTAATTCCTGTTCACTGCGCAAACGGGAATCCGGATGGCCTCTGTGTAAGGACAACCGAACACAGATAGGTGTTGCAAGGAGTGACCGGTGGAGCGGAAATGGCGTGAGACTGGTGTGTCGTTCGCAAGGTGGATGTCACGAAGGTGTTCCGCGAACCGGTCAGCAGCCAAGGCGCGTCCCGTTTGTCCGATGTACAAGAATTGCAGAGAGAGCAGAGATGCAATAGATAATTTGCTGGAGGTGCAGGTGAAGGAGTGGATGATGGGATAGGGTCGATTGGGGGTGCTAGTGAGGCGGTGGTGTTGGAGAGGTAAGGGCAAGTGCGGCAACGTGGGCGGGAGCAGGGAACGAGCCGGGGGAGGTAGGGTCATGGAAGGAGCTATGGACAAAAGGTCTCGAAGGTTGTGGGCTCGTTTGAAAGAGGGGAGGGGTCGGTTAGGGAAGAGGTGTGAAGTGGACGGGTCGGACTGGAGATGACGGAAAGCTCGAAGAATGGTGCGTTGGAGACGTAGGGTCGTGGGGTGGTAAGTGAGGGGAAAAGGGAGGCGGGAGACTACAGGGCGGGTTCGGGGAGAGAGAGCAGATACACGGTCCACGGACCGTGCTCTGGCAAGGGCGGTGTGGATAGTGGTGAGGGGGTATCCACGTAGGGTGAAGTGGTGAGCCATACGTTGAGACTGAGTCTCAAAGTCATGGTCGTCACTACAGAGCCTACGTAGACGGAGGAATTGGGAATAGGGGATGGAAAGCTTGGTGTGTTCTGGGTGGGAGGAAGAGAAGTTGAGGTATGAGTGTGAGTCTGTGTGTTTGTAGTGAATGGAGGTGGTAAGAGTGGAGTGAAGAATGCTAACCGAAATGTCGAGGAAGGAGACAGAGGTGTTGGAGATAGTGGAAGTGAAGTGGAGGGCTGGATGGAAAGATTGGACGAAAGAGAGGAAGGAATATATATATGTAACCACATGTCTTCCTTTCTATTGGACTTTCCTCTGTTTCCGAAGAAGGGTGTTGCTCGAAACGTTAAGCCGTTTTTCTTTCCTTCCCTGAGCGTCTACTGATACTTTACATGTACCACGTCGTCGCGTTGTACTTTTTTGTGTGTGTTCTTTATATATATATATATATATGTGTGGTGTGTGTGTGTGTGTGTATGTATTTATATTTGTGTGTATGTATATGCATATATATATATGTATATATATATGCACACACACACACTTAGTACTTACATATATATATACACATATATTATATGTAGACACAAACATACATTCATTGATTTGCATAGTTATTTGCATATTTATATATGCGTTAATACAAATAATCTCTCCTTTATATCACTATATTTCTATACGAGAGGATTTCTCTTGGCGAAGACAGCAGTAATATACCTCTCTAACAACACCTTCACGTCCAGTACGTTATAGAGATTGCGATTCCATTCTTATATGCTTCCGCATATTTAATTTTTAAAGAGCCTGATGGTTATCTGCGACATCAGTGAGTGAATACTCATTGTTTTTCTTATATATCTGCAACTGCGAAATTTGACTAGCGTGCAGCGAGTGAATGTCTGCTTCTGAATAAGAACAAACACACAGAGATCATGTTATCTAGTAGTTCCGCAACCGGTGCTGTGCAATTCTTGTTTTCTACCGGTATTTCCTATATATTTTTTCTACCGGTATTTCCTATATAAGAGGATTATATTAGTATTATAATAGTACCATACCAATATGGCATTCTAACAATACATACATTTTTAGTCGGATATAAAAGTTGCAATTCGGTAGCAATACTTCTTCCATCGCTATTATTTAATGTATACACAAAGCGGCGAGCTGGCAGTATCGTTAACGCGCTGGGCAAAATGTTCAGCGACGTTTCGTCCACCTTACGTTCTGAGTTCAAATTCCGTCGGGATCGGCTGTGCCTTTCATCCATTAGGGCTCGATTAAGCATGTACAAGTTAAGCACTGGGCTTGATGGGATCGACTTACCCCATCAACCAAAATTCCTGACCTTGGGACAAAATATGAAACCATTATCTAATATACATATATGAGTACAAATACATACATGTAAATACACACGTATGTATATGTATAGATATATACGTGTATGTATTATATATATATATATATATATATATATATATATATATATATAAATATATATATATATACATATATCTGTGTTGATAGATAGATAGATAAAGAGATAGATAGATTTCTTTATTGGCCATGCGGGGCTGAACACAGAAGGAACAAAATACAAAGTAGAGCTTTTCTTTTTGGGAGAAGAGAAGGATAAAAAGGTGTCGAATTCCGATCAAAAGGGATCGTAAAAAAGAAAAAAAAATTGGGGACGTTCAATAGGGATCGTGTATCACAGAAATGTCAATTTAAAAAGGGAAAACAGGTCTGTCCGTGGATAGAAAAGCCTACGGAAAAGTCCACGGGAACCTTGGGCAATAGTGTCATGCAAAAAGAAAACACATTACAGTAAGTGGCTCCCTTTAGATAGATAGATAGATAGATAGATAGATAGATAGATAGATAGATAGATAGATAGATAGATAGATAGATAGATAGATAGATAGATAGACGTATGATGTGTAGGCGTGCGCACATTTTCGTATTTCTTTACACCCTCTGGTGATAAGTGTTCGTTTGTTTACGTCCTCTGTCTCTTAGAGAACAAGCAATGAAGTCAATAGACAAAAAAAAAACAGATTTAAGCAAGATTAAGCACAGATGTTAATGTGCTCGACCAAACACATTAAGGGAAATAACGCAGCCTGACCGCAGACGAATGACTGGAACATATAAAAGAAAAGAAATGAAATAAAAAAGGCTAACCATCGTTAAATTCGCGCCCATTAGCGTTCATCAGTTCATCTCTTTTTTTTTTAACGCTGCCTTGTCTGCGTCAAGTCACAATCTAGAGTTACATGATTTCTGTTCAGAGCTTTCGGGAATTTATTCCTCTTATTAACTTTGGTGCTGGTTGTTCCTTCTGGAGCCATGCCTGTCTCATAAGGGCCGGTTTCCCTTTTTCATTGGTGTATAGGTTCCCCACCTGGACGGGACGCCGATGCGTCGCAAGGGAGCTGCTATATACAGGAGAAAAGAGTGAGAGAAAGAGCCAGCAGAGATTCGCCATTACCTTCTGCCGGAGCCGTGTGGAGCTTAGGTGTTTCGCTTATAAACACACATACGAACCGGTCTGAGATTCGAACCCACGATCTTTCGATCGCGAGTCCGCTCCTCCAAGAAAGATTGAAGAAAGAACCTGGGGCTCTTAAACGACTGCGAATTGGGATAGAATGAAAGGCCCAGAATAACTGTGAGGGAAGATTAAACTTCCAGAAGGACCATTCAGATCGCTTCCAGAAGGACTATTCAGAGAAGGCTGATAGATTTTGGTTCTCCCTCTGAAATATGTGTCAAAAGGAATCTATTAGCACAAAAATACATAAAGATTGTATATTTTGGCTAAATATTGTAACAACCATTCAGACTGGGTCTTCTGGAGTGATGCTCCAAAATACAGCTTACTAGCGTTGCTCCAGAAACCTGACTTCAGGAAAACAATGAGAGATTGTAACCTGAATATGTTTCAGTTAATGTAAAGAGTGACGTAAGTTGAACCATCGTATAAGGTGCAGTTTCCTCTGCAAGTATGAATAGAGACATTCATTTATTGTCTTGGAATATCCAAAATTGTTAGAGACCGCATTATTTCTCAGCCTGCAAAAATTATTTCTTGTGAAAAACGAAGAAATTTTTAACAATGCAATAATACTGTGCACAATACGAAACCAATAAAAACATACTAAAAGAAAACTCCCTAAAGATTACATTCAGGCTAGGTCAGGTTACAGATATTAAAAACAAGAAAATAATTTTGCAATGTCTTAGGCACACATATTTTTGAAGAAAATTTGATCAAGTTGAGGAAGGTCTCACTCATTAAATTGGAAAATCACAGGAAAAGAATAGAGTGGGTAATAAAAGCACATGTTTCATATCAACACGTGGAGTGGGTTCTGCATACTGTTAAATTATAATGCATTTTTAATATGTAAAGAAACAGTTATTACCGAAATCCTATACGCATAGGATTTGTGTGTATGTATATATGTATATGTATATACACATAAGTATTAATAAATCTCCGAACGAGATGTAAACAGTAACCGCTGGACAACGTAAGGTGTACTAGCCATATGAATGTGGCTAGCCACTGGGGGTGGGTGTTACTGAAGCTTTTAGCCCCAGGAGATCGTCGTCTCCAGCTGGCTTTAGACACAGTTTCTGTGCCCTTCTGATATTTGCAAAGGGAGGTCATCCCCTCTCGAAAACCTAAGTGATACATACGGACTATAGTTTCGAGGTAATTGCCTCTCGTCAACGTACCGTAATCACCGGTTTTCGAGAGGGGATGACCTCCCTTTGCAAATATCAGAAGCGCACAGAGAGTGTGTCTAAAGCCAGCTGGAGACGACGATCTCCTGGGGCTAAAAGCTTCAGTAACACCCACCCCTAGTGGCTAGCCACATTCAGATGGCTAGTACACTTTACGTTATATACACATACATATATACATACACATATACGTATACATTTATATATATATATATATGTATATACATTTGTGTGTGTGTGTGTGCGCGCGTGTGTGTGTGTGTGTGAGTGTGTTATAATTTAGAACAAACGGAAAAAGTTATCATTATAGTACTAGGTGTTTCGAATGTCGGAGCGAAGAGCTACGATGCATTCTCGTCAGCTATTAATGGATATATGCAACATGCATTTTAACGCATGAAAATTCCAAGCGCTGCGCTACCAACACACAAAGCTCAATGAAAAGCAGGCAGGATACTCTAGCCCATGAGGGATTGCAAAATCAGTGTGCAACCTGGACACTGACATGAGCAATGATGCATCTTTCCAGGTCAATCCAGACGGTTGGACTGATGGATCCTTCGAACTTTCAGAACGAGAGAACAGGAAACCGTGATGGTCCTCTGAACGACATTCTTCCTCAACCGTTTGGATTATTGCTCCCAACTGTGGTCACCATACAATGTAAAATTAACACCGGAACTCGAACCAATCCAGCGAAGCTACTCATAGGTGATCGTTTCAATGCGACGCGTCAGCCGCTGGTTGAGAGTGAAAAAGATCTCTACTTCCTAGAACAAGGAGGAAAGATAAGCAGTATATATATATATATATATATATATATATATATATATATATATATATATATATATATATATTGTTTTTAACTGTTATACATATATGCATAGATACATATACAATATTATATATATATACACACAAACATATGAATACTCACGTATATACATATATAGGCACGCGTATATACATCTATATAATAATATAATGAAATTATTGCATACAGTGCTCAGGTGCACCACAATTTCTGAAAAGTGCGTATAAAGCATATGCAGTAATGTACAAATGTCTGGAAATTGAACAGTGTATGAGTCAGATACATGCTTGCATGTGTATGGAGGGGAGAAAATCAGGTGTAGTGTTGGCGAATCTCAGGAAGCATGGAAGTTTTGAAGGATGCAGTGCTCTGACAACTAACAACTGTTCCGGCAGTTTGTTCCATACTTCAGCAACTCTTAGCGTGAACAAATGTTTCCGAAAGTCATGGAAGCTGGAAGCTGTGCTGTCTTCTGACTTTGTAAACATGTCCACGGGTGTTAGACAGGTGGAGTTTGAAAAGGTGCTCAGAGTTATTGTTTGTATATGCACGTCATCACACACACACACACACACACACACACACACACACACACACACATACTGTATTATAATTGCTTTAAGTATGATACACAGAATACTACTTTGAATTAATACTGCTTCTGTCACAAATTTTTGTGAAGTCTCTGGCTAAATACGACTATAGAGCTTTGGTAATTAGTGATTATCTATATCAGTAATGGCTACATTTGTCTTAGAACGTGCTTGTTAGTGGATGCTTGCTACTGATGAGGCTCGAGAAAAGTAGAAATGCGTATTCGGCAATTCCACCATTGCTATTAGATATCTGTTACTGGTGCACTTTCTCGGGATGAATGTCGTAGTTTCTAGGCTTGCAACACCATATTTGCTTTAAGCATGGTATACAAAAAGCAGCACACACACTCACATATATGTGTGTGAGCGAATGTGTGTGTGTGTGTGTGTGTGTGTGTGTGTGTGTGTGTGTGTGTCGGTGTATTTGTGTATATGTTTGTGTGTGTGTACGTGTATGCGTATGTATGTATCTATGCCCTTAGTTTTATTTCAAGATTTCTTACCAAAAGATAAAGAGCCGGTTTCTAGTCTAGATCCAAGGCTCCTTCATTGGAATTTCAATATCAATAACTTGAATGTGTCGAAAAATATCCCGATTTATGGTTGCATCTCTTTATGCAAGTACTTAAAATCCTTTAAAGATCAAGCTGACCAATCAACTTTTCAGGATCGATAAAATAGACACCAATCAATTTGGTGTGTTAATCAGCTGGATTGTGCCACATGTTTAGGCCATTTATATTCCAAGTTTGCATGCAACAACGCTGATCAGAAGCTCTACTGAGCGCTACCTTTTCCCTGAGTATTAACGCTAGCACTGAGAGAAAAAAAATGAATATACAACTGCTTATCTTCCATAAAAAAAAAACCCTTGCACTGGCAGCTCTCCCCTATCTGTAGGGAAACCGCTTAGGGGCACATGTGTTATCAACCTGAGCAACGAAGATTTTAGATAGCGAAAATCTATTGTAAATATAGACAAAAAGAACGTTTGTATTTTGAAATGTGTCCTGAAAAATTAACTGTATATTTATTAGTTAATAAACATACATCAACTGGAAGAGACCAGCTGTTTATTACTAAAGCCAGTAAACAAACAAGCTCTTTCATAACTGAAAAAAAAAATTTGAAAAATGAATAAATCTTTGAAATACTAATTTGACAGAAATATATTTTCTAAACTGTAAATATATTTATCATGTCACTAGCATGGTATTTTGTTGTTTTTTTTAGCTGATATTTGTTTTCAACGAACGCGTTTATTATACCATATATATATAAGATAGATTATGTACTATACCGCTGTAAAGATATCAGCAGTCGTATGAAATTAATAGAGCTTATTTTATTTAGCAGTGACGATAAATGTTCCAGCTTCAAGAAAAACCTATTTTGATGGCCTTGTGTTGTATTCAAGGGGTTTAAAGCTGTAGAAACCGGAAACACCCTGGGCAGAAAGGAAATCTTTTTATCTTTTATAAGATTTCCTAACATAGACGCTCACAAATGTTAGACAAAATGCGTCGTACCACATGTCTCAGCCGCTTACGTTCCGAGTTGGCATCCAGCAACATTGCCGAAAGCCTTATCGAAACTTGCTTTTTCCTTGGATGACAACGATGTTGCGGAGAAAAGGTGCTGCATTACTATTAATGATCTCCCAACAAGTACAATTACAGGTGGATTAGATTGATTTCAGCATTTGATTGACAGATTTTATCGCACCCAAACCGAACAATGGCGCACTAAATAAGCACCGCTGCAATTTTGTCTTAAGTTCTACCGATTCTATCAAATCAAATAGTGGCTCCAGCTTTTGAAATAGCAATTGCTAAAGCTCCAGCACAGACTGA
>NC_043006.1:80644736-80657236 GCF_006345805.1 Octopus sinensis | reverse complement strand
CTCAATACAAAGAACGAATATGAAAAGTATTCTTTTATATAGAAAGTAGAAAATGCTGCTCATCCTTAAAACAGAGTTGCGGTTCGACAGAAAGTATTAGTAAACTGAGCACAACATCGATGCCGAGAAACAAAACCAAAAACAAAAACAACAGCAACAACATAATGATAATAATAATAATAATAATAATAATAATAATAATAATAATAATAATAATAATAATGATGATGATGATGATAATGAGAATGATAATGAATTTTACTATAGTCACAAGCCGAGCAAGGGTAAGTTAATTACTTCGGCCCCAGTGTTCAACTAGTACGTATTTCATCTGTTTCAAAGAGTGATAGACGGAATTTGAACTCAGAACACAAAGACAGATAAATGCAGCTCAGCAAAGGATTTTCCTTTCTTGTTGTCTTTAATAACTGATTCACATTTTAGCAGAAGGCCAGCAATTGTGGTTGGGTAGGGTGTTAGTCGATTGCATTAACCTCAGCAGTTAACAGATGCTATTTCATCAACTCTGGACTGATGAATTGTAAAGCTGACCTTGAGGTCATTTGAGCTCCGAATGTAATGACTTGGAAGAAACACTGCTTTGCAGTATTTCCAATGTGTTAACGATTCTGCCAATAATAATAATAATAATAATAATTATTATTATTATTATTATTATTATTATTATTATTATTATTATTATTATTATAATTCAGTAGTTTTATTTTTATAGCGTGCTTTCACTTCACTACCGAGCGCAGCTCTGTGTGCCTTGGGTATGTGCTGTGATTTGTTGTGATGCTCTGATGGTTATTGTATTGAAAGGGTTTTGCGTAGGATGTGTACAGTGTCCTGTAGTGCAATTTTCTGCATGTTATATGTGTTTGTAAGTCCTGGTGTTTTTGTTATGTATTTTTCTGAATATTTTTTTATCATACCTAATGCGACTACTATGATAGGAATTGTTTCTGTTTTTAGATTCCACATTCAAGTTACCTCTATTTCCAGGTCTTTGTATTTTGAAAGTGTCTCCATTTCTTTTAGAGACATATTATTATTATTATTATTATTATTATTATTGCTCTGACGCAATACCAGTCAGTGGCTCTCATGACTTCTAATCTTAACTGATTAGAAGTGTTATCATGTACACGTTTTGTCTTGGTGTAAAAGATGGGATACAGCAAATATTCTGCTCAATGCCACAGATCTGTTTGTTAGTTGTTTGTGCTTAACCAGTTCAGCATATCCCTTAATGTCTGACGATATGCGCATCTTTGATCATGAACAGAAGCAGTGGGAAAGCATCATAGCCATATGTTGAGAGGAATTCTATGAGGTTTGAATAATTCACCTCTGGAAACATGGGTGTTTCGTTCAAAATTATTTAACAACCCTTGTTCAAAGGTCTTCTGATGGGCTACCCGACCTGAAGAAAATTCTAACTGGGCCTTCACCTGCGAGGTCATGCGTTGTGTCTCTTGATATTAAATCACTGTGTTGTGCACATGAGGTTGTGATGCATGGGCCTGGTATACCCTTTTCAGACGGGTAGTCATAATGTGTATACTGGGCAATAATAATTAGTTATGATGGTGATGATGTAATAATGCGTTGTTAAGTGAGAAGCAGAACGTTTCATTAAAATGTGCGGAAAATGTTTCCTTGGCTAATGTATGAGAGAATTATATTGATCAACCTAACATTTTGGATTTCAAACAAAATTTCAATATGAAGATGTTGAATGCGATTTGCGATTGACATCGTGCAATACAGAACTTTTTTTTTTTTTTAAGTTTTTGGTAACAGAAGTGCAGTGTGAAAAGAAAAGTGCTTCCAGCGTAAACAAAATTAACGATAGTCTTCGGATTTGACTTGTATCCCATACTTTGAAAGAGTCTGCTAATTCCTTCTGGCCTTCCGTTAGTTGTATCAAAAGGCAGCAGAATAAAACCGACTGTTGATTTAATTTTAGTCTGTTAAGTTGAAGTATTATCACACTCTAGAAACCAAAATATTCAGTTCAATTACGATGATGTTACCAAAAGTTCTTGTTGGCGACATAAGAGATGAATGTTAACAAAAATTGTATTGTCTATTTGCTTTGCGCATTCAATTTATCATTATCATCATCATCATAATCAGTAGTAGTAGTAGTAGTAGTAGTAGTAGTAGTAGTAGTAGTAGTATGATAATGGTGAGCCAGCCGAATCGTTATTGCATCGAAAAAAATGCTTAGCTATATTTCTTTTTGACACGATATGTTCAAATTCCTTAGACGGCAACTTTGACTTTCATCTCTTTTTGGGTTGATAAAATACTGTATCAGTCAAGTACTGGTGTCGATGTAATCAACGTACCATTTATCCTCAAATTTGCCGACCTAGTGACAAAACTAGAAACAATTATTATTGTTGTTGTTGTCATTGGTATTGCTATTCATTTTTTGTAAACTAACTTTAGTTGTGAAATCTCTAAGTTACATATCCCCGAGAAAGGGTTTAACTCAACATTTTGTTACAAAATACTTTTCAGTTTTTGTAATATAAAATTGATCGTTCCAGCCATGTGAGGGATGTAGGTACACGTAGGTGGAATGAACAAATTGACAAGATATAATTATCCTAAATAGTATAGTTTTACTACTACCATTTAGTGATCTCCATAAATTTTCAGGAGTAATTATACCTCTTAAATACATCGTTTGACTTGTGTGTGGAGCAAGTTATGTTGTCATGGAAGCTATTTCTTCCTAAGACATATTCGGAGGAAGAATTGAAGTCAGCAACACTACAGAACTCAATCAACAACATTCAAACAATTTAGCTATTTATTAGTTTCATACTCTCGGTAGTGAACATTCTATGATTCCAATGTGCAACTTGGCGGAGAGGACCGTTTAATATTCGAGTTCTCTTTTTATATTGTTGTTGTTGTCTTCGTCATCGTCGCCATTGTTGTTGTTGTTGTTGTTTTTCATGAATCAAACTTCGATATGGACGAAAAGCGAAACGTGTACCTTCACTTGACATTCAAAAATCTTGTTGGTTTGTCAAACACTAGCTGTTTAATTTTAAGAAAATTACGAAGAATTTAGATTCGGTTTATTTATTTCGGAAAGAGTTATAGATATTCACGTTGCTGAGAGAGAGAAAAAAAGATAAAATTAAATGCTAATTTAAAAACAGACACGGAGTTATCTTGCGTGTATTATCAACCAAGCCATTTTTTCGCCTGAATTATGTTTGTAATTGACAATGGCAAAAATTTCCCTTTGTCTGTTAGTAAGCGTGCAGATTCATGTTAAACGAATAGTTAGTTGCAATAAAAAAAATGTCGAAGCTGTGTTTGACAGTACCAAACAATGACTACTGTATTTTTTATAAGCTCAACTTAGATGACAAAGAAACAAGAATATTTTGTGTACAATTGTAGTCAATTACGAGAAGAGAAATAGAATGCAATGAAATGGAAACAAGTAAATGAAGTTTTCTCTGATATATTAACTATTTAGAAAAGTTCTGGTAATACTGATGGCTAGAATTCCTGGTTGGTAGAGTTAGAGTATCTGACCATAATTGAGTTTAGTTCCTCTCGTTGGCTAATGCCATTGATAAAGCATGAGTATCACATCCTGCTATATACACTCTGTATTATATCCACATGGTAATATTGTCGCTAACTGAATTTACAGTACACAATAAAAAGTATAAAGTTAAAATTACAGAGATAATGACGATAAACAAGAATCGTTGCATTAATTATTAACTCTGGTCACGATAAGCAAGGGTAACAACTTCGGCATTCATATTGGTAAAATTGAATTAAAGATAGAATGCTTTGTGGAGCAATCCATACTGCAATCTATTTTCAAATCTTTAATAACTTACTTTCCTCCTGTCATCAGTCTCGAGGGCACTGTAGGACCACTTAAGAATGCACATATGTTTTGAAAAGAGGGCGGGAATCTGTGTGTATGCATGTGTGTATACATAGTCTCAGGCGTATCCATATCCTCCACAGGTTCGATTCGCAACTACTTGATTCTGCGTTCCATCTCAATTAGCAGCAGTTTGGTATTGTATCATGTACCGTAGACACGGCTTGGGAACGTCTTGTAAAATTTTGTGGTGAAGGCACACACATACACATATACTATACAGACCGATATCACACAAACCCACACACTTACAAGTACATATTTATATAGTACATACACACGATGATTACCGAGTTGTAACAATTCTCGCCTGGAGATTGTAGTGGGTCGAAATTCGAGTCGCCAGACAATATTCCTTCTTCAATAAAACGTATACCCACAGTCTCACAAAAACACGCGCATTTACACATACATACAGGCATTATATATATATATATGATTCCCGAGTAAATTTGTATATAGTGTTAATGATTTTGTATAATTATGTGTTGCCTACTGCACTAAAACGAAATACATTAAATTCATTCGGACTGACCCATGCATGTAAAACTAGCGATATAACACACTAATACAGAATGAAGAAATAACTCGAGCACAAATTTTAGTCTTTTTTTGTTAAATAATGGAAGAAAGAATCTGCTGCAAAGAATGTGAAGTTAATGGAATAGACGAAATACACACGCAATTCAAAAACAGCTATTTTTAGAAAAACTAGTCGATACCGTCCACTAAATTCTACAATGAATCCGTAATACACATTGATTATATTTCTGAGTAGTCTTGTATACATGCGTACGCACGCGTGTGTATATGTGTAATGTTGAATAATATTGATTCTTTAATTTTTTTTTAGGCATGAGGTCATAGATTTTGTAAAAGAAAGAAATGAGATTGTGAGAGGATCATGCGTTTCTTAATTTCTTACACGTTATTAAGGATGATAGTGGTATGAAATTAGCTTTATTTTGCATAGATAACTTGTAAAACTCTGATAGGTGGAAGCCTACATTTACTCTTTCTCTCCAACCGGAAATTGAAATCGTATCTCGAGGCACTAGCCATGCTTTCTGCTGGATGTTATTGATTTCTAAATCTGGCACAGGACCACAATTTGTTAAGTAAGTTGTATCATCGATTGAATCGAACAAAAGCTATAATAATACTGCTGCATGTTTTATTAAGCCGGCTAAAAGGAAATTCATAATCAACTCAACCCTGGTAGGACGTAACTAAAAACAGTAAGGTAGTTTAAATACGCCAGTCTACCGTTCTAGTTTCAGTTGATTGCAAACGGCGCTAGAATGGCAGCCAAATTTTGCTTAAATTATACCCTACTACTTTAGAATAGAAAATATTTGATAATATGGTCAGTGGTGGGTAGAATTTACACACGAAACTGACTGAATGGTCACGGTATTTACGCGTCTGCTTCTATATCTGATCTATCAGGGTTGACTCAGGGATAATCAGCTGCTAGAACAAAACACCAACAAGTCAATATTTTTCACGGAATAATAGCATCGAATAGCTAGTGTTTTTGAGTGTTAGAAACAGTAAAGTGTCGAGTAAAATGCTTTCAGTATTAAGTGCGGTACCTCTATGCTTTGAGTTCAAATCACACGAGCGTTGAATTTGCTTTACCTTATATGCTGGTCGAAAAGTAACTATCGACATATAATTAAGTCGTTTCAAGTTCCTATACATCTTGTCTTGTATGGATGTGAAAAGAGCCGTAGTAAAAGTGTTTAGTTCATATATTTATTATGTAATATAGAAGTCGTGATGCTGAATGACGTTGGTTGCAGTTTCGAGCCGAGTTAGTTTGGACATTCGGCTCACGCTCGTAAGGTCGTGAGTTCGATTCCCGGCGACGCGTTGTGACTTTGAACAAGATACTTTATTCCACGTTCCTCCAGTCCGCTCAGCTGACAAAATGAGTAGAACGTGTATTTCAAAAAGGGCCAGCCTTGTCACATTCTGTGTCACGCTGAAGTTCCCAGTGAACTGCGTTAAGGGTACGCGTGTCTGTGGAGTGCTCAGGCACCTGCACGTTAATTACGCGATCAGGCTGTTTGTTTGTCGGATCAACCGGAACCCTCGTCGTCGTGAACGACGTAGTGTCGTTTAATTATTATTTATTTTATTTTATTTTTGTTTTAGTTCTTCGATTTAACCTGTTTCTGACAGGCAGACAGACAGACAGACAGACAGGCAGACAGGCAGACAGACAGGCAGGCAGGCAGGCAGATAGATAGATAGATAGATAGATTGAGCTACTCATCGTCGTCGCGCAAGCAGAAGCACATCAAAGTCACTGAAAGTGAAAGTGTTACTTATTGTGTTCATTGGTTTGAAGGGCAACTTTCCTCAATAGTTTGCTCCACGCTTTCAGCGAACATTTAACAGTTTTCCTAGTATCTTCTCATACATTTTGCGAGATTGGGTGCGAAAGAAGAAACGTCGTATAATCAAAGAAAGCCTCGTTAATGCGCCACTCTTTCCGAGTTACGTTTTTGGTAAAGTACAACACTACTCACACCTGTCTTGTAAAATGTATGTCGTATAACTTTCCACTTTACTTTATTCACTCACCTATTTGTACAAATTGTACACCTAAGGCTGAAACGTTAAGGCGCATTGTGAGTTCGATTCCCAGACTGGGCTCCGTGTTGTTCATGAGCCAGACACTTTATTTCACGTTGCCCCAGTTCACTCAGATGTAGAAATGGGTTGTGACGTCACTGGTGCCAAGTTGTATCGGTCTTTGCCTTTCCTATGGATGATATCGGTGGCGTGGAGAGGGGAGGCTGGTATGCATAGGCGTCTGCTGGTCTTCCATAAAAACAACCGTAGGATGTGCGTTCCCCGGTGAGGCAACTTTTCGCCCAGACTTGTACCCTGGAGGTGAACCTCTTAGATGCACCCATAGTCATTCGTGACCGACGGTGTCGAATTTCTTACACCTAAGGCTGAGAGAGGGTTGAAGGAGGATTGAGGGAGGGTGGGTGTAGTGGCATCGAGTGGAACAGAATAAAATAATGAGTGCAGTTTAGGCTCTTTAGTGCGACTGAGGAATCTGTCACTCAGTTTGATATTACCGCATAAGTCCTTGGCTTAACAATGGCATTGCAGGCATTCGGGCAAGGTCATCGGTCCGAGTATAATCCCCTTCTTTTCAGGCAAAAATGGACCGTAGCCGCTACGTTCCACTTCTGCAAAAATAATCTTAAGCAGTAGGAAGTATGCTTTATACGAATCAAATCAGCCAGCGTTTTCCAAGCCTCGATTGAATTTAAATTTCATTTTATTTCTGGAAATTCCCATTAATATTATATTTCTTCAACTAGATCGCGTCCCTTTCATCTTGCCAAGTCGAAGGAAATCAATATATTTTGAGCGGAGTTTGTGACATCATTTTGATTCATGTTTGAAAAATGCCCTCTTACCTGAAGATTAAGATCAATGAAAAACAAGATAAATCACAAACATAATAACGTGTCATTTCCTTTCATTTAAAAATATTAAGCATCATACTATGTGAGGTGTAAAACAAAACCAATACGTTAAGGTGATATATATAGACGCTTTGTTAGAGCAATATATTGATTATTTTCAAAGACAGTGATGTATTTGTAAAAGCACATTTCAGTCATGCGTTGATATTCACGTAGTGGCATAAAATCATTCTAACTTCAGGGAAAATATACAGATTACATAGTTTGATATAAAGATTGAACCAAACATTCTCTGAAATAAATAGCGTAGATACATCATAAATATTGTCGTATGATTATAAATTATACGTGTAAAAATGTATTAAATCTGATATGGTTGGTATGCTTCGCTGTAAATTATGAATTCTTTTCTTACCTCTTTGCAAAGATATAGATTTCTATTTAATACTTACACTCAGTGTCCTCGGTTCAAATGTTTGTTGATTACCATCGTGTTTTAATATGCATTAAGCTATAAGAATAACGTCTCTAATACAGGTGTAAAATATACAGGTGTAATTATTTTGATATATGCACCTTGGTTTGTTGTTAATTCAACCAAGGTATTACAAGTTGATCTCGTGTTTTTCCTTGTTTCTGTCCTTGCCTGAATATTTTTCTCTCCTTGTTTGTCTATCATATCTGTTTGTTTATATTCCCAGAATTTTATATTGTCGTCCCTACCAAACGGAAGACTATCGGCATTGTGATGATATCTGATCGGCAACAGATGATGGATTGAGTGAATTTTTGTTTGTTATGTGTATCTTCCCTGCTTTTCCTGTTGATTTCTTTGTTGGACTTCATTTCATCACACACACGTACACACACACAAACACACACACACACATGCTGGGTTTGCCATGAACTTTAGGCAAAATATGACATAGAGATCTCTATTCTTGTATGTGGTTTTCAATAATGTATTAGTTTGGTTTGTTCTCTGTGCTTCAATATCACATATTTTGAATGAAAGATTAAGCAGATTGTCATCATGCATTGTTGATTAGATCATTTGCCTACCACCGTCTTTTTTGTTGTGGTCTCCTTTCTTCGTCCCCTCTTTTCTTCTCTCTCTTCTTCCTTCTACCTTTTTCGTTCCCTTTCTCTCCATCTCTAGCTTTGTTTCTTTCTTATTTCTCTCTCCAGCTTATTCTCTTTTTCCTTCTTACTGTTGCGGAAGTCGGGGGCTCCACCGGCACAACTTGCGCGTTTGTTGGTGAGCAACCAATGTTGCTCACCTTTCTTTTCCTTCTCGTTGAGGCATCGGCCTCAACGACTTCCTCCGTTTCTCCCTGCAATGGGAAAGCGGAGGGCACCCTCACCTTTCCCTGCTACTGACCTTACTACTGCCCCAGGGGCAGTCCTTCTTAATGTTGTCTGACTCCAGGCAGGAGTGACACTTGGGGATGAGTGATCCTCAAGTATCACTGGATATCTTGAGCCAACCATTTTCAAAAATTCAGGGAAAGTCATTTCACCCGCGGCAACTGGGGTCCATAGGGTCAAAGTCGCCTTTGCACCCTCAAGTCGAGCGCAGGCTTTATCTCTATATTTAAGAGCCTGGGCCCGCTATCCCCCAGGCCCCTTCGGATGGCATCTGCAATCCACTCCGCTTCGGTGCCCGGGGGAAGACCACATTCCCAGGCCCTTATCACCAACACAATTTCCTCCCCCTCTAGAGGCTGGCCTCCCACAGTACAAGCTTCCTCAGGGGTGTCAACAAGCAGCCACACCATGGCGTAATTCACACCCCTGGTCATAAAAAGGGCGATGGTGTCACGCGACCTAGAATAGGTCCGTAGTACCACCGTCCCCCTCTAAAGCTTTTTAATCCATTGCTTAAGCGGGACAACCTCCCACTCTGAGGCACATTTTGTATTTGCCATGTTAAGAATCAGTTCAAATAAATTAACAAGAATTCCAAAATGAAATATTCAAGTCAGTCCAAAAAATGAATACAAAATAAAATCCAAAAGAAAGAAAAGAACAGATGGATAGAGAAAAGAAAACCAGTTCACACAGCAAATATCAATGACCAATAGGTACTCCTGTCCAACTTCGTAGGTTCAATGGTAATCCAACAAGTTTCAATGGCAAAAGCCAGTACGTTCGGGCGAGGATACGCTTCTTTTTTCTCCCATTGCAACAAACAGCAGCCGCCGACAGCAGGCAGAGTTGCCTCGGAGCTGGGCAAAATTTATCAACCAACAAACAATTACTATTTGACAAATTACACCCAGCTCAAACGAAAACAAAACCGTCTACCTCGACGAAGTTATGCTGCTGTTCTTTTTTCTTTCAGTTCAATATTAGACGGAGCCAACACACTCACGTCCACCTCGGTTCTCTGTAGTAAGATACACCAACGTGTATATGCGGGAAGCCTATAAGCAAGCTACTTTATTTTATCAAATTTGCCATAAAGGCAGTACAAAGATTGGGTAGCTTTGCGGGCTGGACAAACACATTAATGAATGAAAATGAAATAAAATGAGAGACGAAACCCAACACCCGCTTATTGGATTTTTCTCGAAAATATAGTTTATTTTTTTAAAATCAATATGAGGTTTCAAACCTCTTACAAGAAGGAGGCACTAAAACCTCTTACTTAAGATGTTTTTTAAACACATAATTGAGGTTATAAACCACTACAAATAATACAATAAGATGAGGTTTCAAACCCTCTAACGAGGCTTTTTCACCTCCTACTCATCGATATATCCATCAATATATCCATCATTATTTTCAATGCCGCTTGAGTTCCTGTATCCCGCCATTTCTCATGCCTCACTCATGAAGGATATCTGGGTCGTGTAATGTCCACCCGGCCAAATACGAACCTCCTCCCCATATCCTTTAAGCCTATCCCACAAGGGAAACCTTATGACCTCCACAGCTATCTGCGGATGCCATTCGGAATCCCGTGTGAAGGTCATATCTACTGTCTCTTTATGTTCTACTATTTTTCCACCTCTCCGCCCTTGTAGAAAAAGATAATTAATTCATCATCTTTAAGGGTGATGGTCGTTTCTTCCACCGTGGGTGGCACAACTTCGGGACATGCAGACGGCACACCATCTCCCCACTGCGAGCTACTTACCACACAGCCATTCCTGACAAAATTAAACCCGTAGATATAGTGAATGACAAAATACAGTCATAATCAGAATACAAAATACAAATATAAATTAACAGACAAAAAATGCACACATACATGCTTAAAAAATCTGCAATAATACAATATGATAAACTTAAGTAAAATGGAATATACCAATATATATCTATTTATATATGGACACATATACACTTCCAATGCACATTTTTATTACTTTAATTATACATATTAATATTAGTACAGGCTAGTTCCAACCCATATACAAGGTATTGTATAAAGTTTCATATAAATATACACACATATATACTTCTTATATACGTTTAAATATCTTTAAAATCAAAGATAAGTACACATAATATAATAGAGAAAAAATTAAGATCGAACCGCACGATCCCGAGTTCAGTCCCACTGTTGGCAGCTTGGGCAAGCGTCCTCTACTATAGCCTCGGGCCAACCAAAGACTTGTGAGCGGATTTAGTAGACGGAAACTGGAAGAAGCCCGTCGTATATGTATATATATGTGTGTGTGTGTGTGTGTTTGTGTTTGTCCCCCAAACATCGCTTGACAACCGATGCTGTTTGTTCGTCCCCGTAACTTAGCGGTTCGGCAAAAGAGTCCGAAAGAATAAGTACTACGCTTACAAAGAATAAGCTCTGGCGTCGATTTGCTCGACGAAAGATGCTGCTCCAGCATAGCCGCAGTCAAATGACTGAAACAAGTAAAAGAGTAGATTGTATCAATAGCGTTTCAAATGTTAACTGCATTTACACAACTGTCAAAATGAGCATTTTAGTATGTGGTTGCATCTAATATCACTTCCGAAATGACCATTCACATATTTATTAGAATGTTTTGCATTAGATTTTGTAATTTTAATGAATTCTTTGTCTCGTGATACCCTAATGATATTGTTGCTTCTACACCAGTTCATGTAAGACTTTTCCCGTGAAACTGCTACCAAACCTAAGCTTGTAGTCTTGTATGCCTTCGTGCCGAAATCGCCTTTAACTTCACTCTAGAGCAGCTGAAGTAATTTGTGCATTTGTTTTTGATTTCTCATGCCCTTGTTAGTTAACGTTCTCTATGCTGCTTAGTGTGTGTGTGTGTGTGTGTGTGTGTGTGTGTGTGTGTGTGTGTGTGTGTTGTGTGTGTGGTGTGTGTGTGTGTGTGTGTGTGTGTGTGTGTGTGTGTGTTTTAGTATCAAATTATCATTTCTTTTAGATTAGCGTATGTTTCTTTGCAAATGAGTTTATCAAAATACCGAAGCATGCAGTATATAGTTGATCTAATGAAATATCGTTAGAAATAGGAGGAATATTTGGAAAGATGGATATTCAAATAATCAAAAAATAGATACATCCGTATGTAAAAGAATTTCCTGTTATATCGAACGATGTATCAGGGGAATAAACAATGTGGTAAGAAATGAAAGGATGGATAACGAGTAGATTTGAGTTTGTGATAGGTGCATGATTAGTTCGAAATAGAAAGATTTGAGTGCTATAGAGATTAATTGGAGAAAGCGTAGGCGGAGGAATGAAGGGTGAAGTACAAAGTATCTTTTAGACATAGAAAGGGAAGAAGAAGGAGAAGAAGAAGAAGAAGAAGAAGAAGAAGAAGAAGAAGAAGAAGAAGAAGAAGAAGGCCGGCGCTAAAATCTTAAAAGTATAAGAATTATATGAACGGGAATTGTTGCGAACAAACGAAAATGAGTGCTCAATAGGTGAAGCAGAGTATATGGTTTTCTGTAACTATGTGTATATGTATATTTATATACACGTACGTGGTCACCCCAATTTTATCTTGCCGCATATCTTCATCTACATACCAGCACTCCACCTGAATTACCACTGCATATACTGACTCTACTTTTGCGGATTTCACTGGATTTTTTTCGTTGATGTAAATCGCTCCAATCTACCACGACTTTTTGAACTTTCTGCTCTT
>NC_043006.1:80594736-80639736 GCF_006345805.1 Octopus sinensis | reverse complement strand
CTTCGAGCAATTTTTTAATAATTATATTTGAAATATCTTAATTTTTTCATTTCTCAGAATATATGCCCCGATTATTACAACTAAAACAACAGAACACATGAAGTAATGATTATCCTTTATTTTTATTACTTCTAATCTACCTACGCCCCAAGTTAGTACATAAAACAAGAAAGATCGATAAAGTAGCACAAAATCGGTTGTGAATTTGTTTGGTTATTCTAAGTAGCGGAAATCTTGGTCACTGGAATACTTAACCGATTACACAAGAGTTGAGCATTACGTCGACATATATACACAATGCATTTTTATTATACCCATTCTATAGTAAGAACAGATATATCGTTAGAAACCGCTTAGTTTTTTTTTGTTTCTTTGTTAGCATTATTGGAGAGACAAGACTGTCATACGTGTAATCACTACATACAGTATGTAATGCCCATTTCCTTGTATAAATATAATGGACTATCTTCTGTAAATGATGTAGAGGGTAGTGATAAGGAGTACAGTTGGTGGTAATGAATATTTTACTGAGCTTGTTTATATTCCAGAATAAAAATCGAACTTAAGATGTTTTTTTATTCGGAAGTGTTTAAATAATCTTGTTAGCGAAGTTCGATGTCTGAAAAATAGGAAGATCTTGTCAAACCAGAAGAAGTCTAATCCGCTTAACTAAAATGTTTTATTATGTATCGAAACTTCAATTTGGTAACATGTTTTACAGCAGTTCCACTAAATAGCAATTAATTCTCTGAAATTTGTCTCATGTAGTGCTTGGATGATGTAGCACCTCTTTATTCGCTCATCACAAAGATGCGTCGAATCAGAATGAAGTCAATAGACAATGCACTTGCTTGAGTGAAGCTATCAAGGAAATAAAGTAGGCCTCTATGTATAGAGATTAAGTTAAAAACATCTTCGATGCCAATAAAGAGATCATCTGTCTAATATCGTTAAAAACACTCCTCAAATTATTGTGCACTAAACGATGTAAAATGGATGTATTGCATCGAAATATTCAATGGAAACCTAGGTGTTTCCAAAGAAAGGCATGATAACCTACTTATTGAATACTATCTTGCAACATCCCAGGGTAAGCTTAACAGAAGGAAAATATTCATTGCACTCCTATAAGGTATAGTCGTCAATTACATTAATCTAAGTTTATGACAAATATAGGTCTCATTGAATTCCGTAATATTTAATCGAGTATATACTGTATAATTTCGTTGAATCAACTGGCAACTTTGTATAAAATTGTTAATATAAGTTTGACAAAACTGAGAAACTCAAAGTATGATACGTGAAAAACTAGACGTACGAGCAAAAATCTAAACTCCATTTGGAAATTGCGCTCGAAAATCATTCATAAAACGTTGATTTCGTCTCCAGCATAAAAAACTGCGTAAATAAATGATTTAAGTATCATTAACGTAACTTCAAGGGAACAGTAAAGCCGTAACACGTATATCGTCCATGTTATAATTTAAATATTTTCTAAAAAAAAACACGGACCGGTTTTGATTTGTCTCAAATACTATGCAATTATTATTACTATAGAGATTGCATAAATATTATTCAAACATGTAAAAAAATTCTGTAAAACGAAATTATATAAACTAATAAACGATGTATTGTAAGAGAGTATACTCGTATCCACTACTGCTGGTGTTTTTAAAAATCATTTTAACTTTAAAAGAAAAATAACTCGTCTTTAGAGTTATTTCCCCTGAATTAACACTACGTCAAAAATATTTTTGCGATGTAGAGTTATGTCCCTTCGTATTCGTTATTAGAAATTTATCTGCTTGATTTTTTCAGAGCGGACAAACTACAAAATAATGAATAATAGGAGATATTATCGAAGGTTGTCACTGCAATAAAAGCCTGTGGCCTTTCACATGTGCTAGAAAGTGATATATTAAAAAGACACAGCTATATTTCATTCAAATAATTTTATTTCTAACATACATTATGTAGTTTCTTCCAAAGTTTTACGGCATTCAGTCTTCCGCTGCTTTCTGTTCAGCAACTGCAAGAAACATTCGAATTTTTTTATTAAATTTAATTTAGTAATGATTTTTTTTTCTTTTTTAGTAATTCCCAAGTGTTATTAAAATATTAATATTCAATTACAACAGAACTTATGGTAAATCTTGTAGGCAATAACTAAATAATACTGGACAGTGAAGATATGTGGTCATTTGCACCTCCTTGAATTTTTTCTTTTTATTATCACATGCAGCGTGTAGTAGACGTAATTGGTTCGCTAATTAATGTATTCATGTTAAATAAAAGTTTCTAATTAAAATCGTAACACGAGAAATTAATGGAATGAATTAAGATTATTATAGTTATGAATATTAAACTAAATTCAGAATTTTATTTGCTTTTGCATTAGATATTAAATATACTTCTTGCCTAAGTCCGAATATAACCCGGGCCAAGAAAAGCTTATTCACAAAAATTTAGACTTTTGTCCTCTCTAAAGAAATTTCATGTTTTTCAATTTTTATGCGCCCTTTTCAAGCCTAGCCAGGCTCATGGGCCCGGTTTCTCCGTTTTTGTGACGTATGTGCTCCCCTCAGTCCATCGCAGCGTTACTCAAGAAACAGGAAGAAAGAGTGAGAGAAAGTTGGGGCGAAAGAGTACAACAGGGATCGCCACCACCCCCTGCCGGAGCATCGTGGAGCTTTGTTTTCGCTCAATAAACACACACAACGCCCGGTCTGAGAATTGAAACCGCGATCCTCCGACCGCAAGTCCGCCGCCCTAACCACTGGGCCATTGCACCTACAAAGAAATAATTAGTGGGTTATATTTAGTGTGCATTGCAGCCAGCATGTATTCACATACATCTTTGTGTTGCAATTTTGTATTATTTTTGAGGTATAAATTTTGAAGATTAAAGAAAACCTAGGTGACACACTAAAAGTCGACAACCAGTTATCTTCGAAATGATAATGGTAAAAGCTTTTGATTAGATTTGTTGGGAGAATTACTACCACAATTACATTAAGACATAAAATCTCATACACACCAGCGCTGATGGACTCTTCAAACTTTTCTGCCATAGTTGGGAAGCATGCCGTAAACTTCTTAATATCAACAAAACTTGTGTAGACTTTCAGTTTGGTCCAATTTTCTTCTAGATTTAATAAAACAAAACAAATTTAGTCATCGGTGGTTACTAAATAATATTCTCACCGTTTGAATGTGAATGAAAAAATAGAATTCTGTATAAATTCTTAATCTGGAGCAATTCGTGAAGGGAATCTTTAGATAAGGCATTTTCTATTACTCAGTTGTAGAGAGTCGACCAAAGCCTTGTAAGTGGATTTGTGATAGACTAACTGAAAGGTGTGTGTGTGTGTGTGTGGAGGTGCAATGTCCCAGTGGTTAGGGCAGCGGACTCGCAGTCGGAGGATCGCGGTTTCGATTCCCAGACCGGGCGTTGTATGTGTTTATTGATCGAAAACACCTTAGGATCCACGAAGCTCCGGCAGGGTGTGGTGACGACCCCTGTTGTACTCTTTCGCTCTAACTTTCACTCTTTCGTCCTGATTCTTGAGTAACGCTGCGACGGACTGGCGTCCCGTCCAGCTGGGGGGAATACATACGCCACAGAAACCGGGCCTATGAGCCTGGATAGACTTGAAAAGGGTGCATAAATAAATAATATATAATTATTACGCACAAACTAGACAGACTTCCACATTTTGCGTTATCTAAATTCACCAGGAATTGGTTGATCCAAAGATACAGAAGTCGCATGCACAAGACACCACGCATTAGGACTGAAACCAAAACCACGAGGCTGCGAAGTGAACTTCATCACAAAAATACAACGAATTAACACTTTAAAAAGAAATATATCTTTGTAGTAGCATTTTAATAATGGTTTCAAATTTTTGCACAAGTCCACCAAGTTATAAGTCGATTACGTCAATCGATACTTATTTTATCGACCCCGAAAGGATGAAAGGCAAAAGTCGACCGTAGCGGAATTTCAACTCAGAACGTTAACTCGAACGAAATGCTAAGCATTTTACCCGGCAGGCTAACGATTCTCCCAGTTCGCTGCCTTAATAGCATTATAATAGTAGCCAAAATTACAAATCTGAGACATTTCAACGATTAATTTTCTAAGGAATATATATGGTTGTTTAAGTACATATAATAAATTTACAGCTATTTAATTACCGTAAATGGCTTAAATGAAATAATGAAATGCCAAGATCACCCACAAGATATTACAATTTTAGTGGTGTTTGCATTCTCCCAAATATTACGAGCATAACTCAACCAGTTCTACAAAATTCGCTGTCTAAATTATACGGAATGTACTTTGAGAATGTAAGAAAATCTTTAAAAATTGTTACTTACTTATTTTGGACCATTCAACTTCGTAAACGTGTTGGTGATTCCTTTTACATTTTTGGAGGATTCTGAAGCATTTGATAATTACCAAATTAAATTTGTACGAAATCATTTTATACAGTATTGCACTTCATACGCCATTCCCTTCTCAGAAATTTGTACGCAGTCATAATTTTAGTTTCATATAATGTTTTTTACCCTATTTCTTTCTTTGTCTAATTGTACCACATTTCTCACAATTTATATGAATTTCACCTTTTGATTAATAAGAAATTTTATTTCATCAGTAAAGTCCAGGGAATCAGATATTTACAAGCAATGGCAAAAGATGTTGCAATATGTTATACTGTTACATCCATCAGAACTACTAAAAAGGTTTATTGCTGACGAGCTGGCGTTACCATATTGGACAAGATGCTTAGTAGCTTATCTTCCAGCTCTTTACATTCAGAACTCAAATCCCGCCGAGATCAAATTTGTCCTGTATTCTTCGGGGACCAATTAGATAAAGTACGAGCCAAATACTTGGGTTGACGTAATGGATTAAACTCTCTTCCAGAAGTTGCTGGTCATATGCCAAAGTCTGAAATTTCTTTCTTACTGTTAATATTACATGGTAGATACGTTAGAGCGTTGAAAAACTACTTCATTGTATTTCATCCGGCCCTTTACATTCTAAGTTTAATACTCACCGAGATAAAATTTACATTTCATCTTTCCAAGATCTATAAGCTAAAGCTCTAGAACTGGAGTCGATATCATCGACAACCATCTCCCTTCAAAGATGTAAGTATCATACCTATATTAGTAATAATATGTATGTGTTTGGGCAAGAGAGGCCAATTTCGAAGCGGTTCCAATGAAATGGTTTAGCTTGATCGAAACATTGCCCTCTGTTCGTCATTAAAGAGGAGACTCACTACAGAATTATTCCAGTGTAGAACATCAGAAGTTATGAAAAGTGTGTTCTCTACAATTATATCAAGCGAAAACAATAGCTTGCTCCCAACTAAAAAGGAGAATCTATCTCCAGAACAGGAATATACCCGAAAAGAGTTATGTTCTACAATTGGTGGGACATGAATGTCATCGTCCAACATGAAGTGCCACACCAAAACTCAAAATGTAAAACGGAGAAATATTCTCGTCACCTGGGAACATTGCAAATGAAAAAGCATTCATCATTGACCAAAGGTAAAAGGGTTTTATTGTACGGTGATACAAGTCCATATATTCCTCAAGTCACCCAGGGAAAGATTATATCGCTAAATATGGAAGTTGTGTTTCATCCTCCTTACTGACCTCGCTCCAAATAGCTATCATCTTTTCAGTTGATTGCAATGTTATTTTAAATAGAAAAGTAGTTTATTAATTGTGAAATTATACAAAATTTTACTGAGTGTTTCTTTACTTCGAAGCTCGAAAAATTTTACACCTCTTTGTATGTTAAGAATTATTGATTTGATAAGATCCCGGATGGCAATAACGTTAATCCTCCAATATGAATCTTAAAATCTACATAAGCGTTTTATATATAAAGCTTGACCCGTTCTAAAGTATATATCGCACTATCCCGTGGAGGGCGCTGAGTGCATCCAAAGCCGCTCGTACTAAATGAGCTAAAGAAATTTGGAGTCGAGAGTCCGATATCTGCACTAATGACATCTTGGAAATTCATTGCAGGTACCAAAGTGAGTTCATTGGAAAGGGTGGCCTACACACTGGTAGACTGACAGTTAATGACTCACAGTCATTACTCATCGGAAATATCGGATTGATTAGACTAATGTTACTATTAATCATTACTCTGCACAACGTATTGAGTAATCTGGTGTCCTTTGTGATCATGCACGTCTATCTGTCCATCCTTTCATCTTTCCCTTCCAAAATTCTCTTCAACTTACTTTATTTTCAGTCTCTTCCCTGTCTAGTGTCATCCCCTGTCCAATACCACTTTATATCTCCCCCCTCTTAACTCTTTTACTAGTTCCCTCTCCTCTCACTAATTCGAATTCTATAGCCATTAATAACAGTTGATATTTTTCTCTTCGACGAAGTGTGACCGAAACGTTAGACTTCTGTTTCTTCAAAGCCTAAACTCATTCCACATTTTGCTAGCATAGAACATCACTAGTTTTCTCAGAGTTAACTGCTGTACTAAATATAAGCATGGAAACACGTACGGAACAACACACATCTGCAGGTTACTATTTTTTGTACTCAATGCTCGCGATACAACTGAATAGTTACTATTTTTGTTCTGAAGAGAAAGAAATCATAAACTTCTTTTTAAAAATAAAATATAAATAAATGAAAAAGGAATCGATAATGTTTAAAAGAATTTATCTTTACCTTTGAGGTTTTAAATCGTCAAGAAATCTGTAAGGGTAAGAATTTAGCTTCCAGTAAATAAGCAATGGGACCATCGTCAGGAAGAAGTTTTCTGCAGACCAAAAGAGATTCTCAACAATAAACTTGCACAAGTTTTCAATATCTGGTTCCTTCCAAGTTATATTTTCTTTGGCATCATATATCTGTTTGGAATCCAAGAACTCTGCAATAATCTATAGGAAGTATACTAAGCAGATAAATAATGGACTAAGCTGTAAAATCAGAATCATGTTTGAAATATGCACAGGAATGTTGATTTCGTAAAAAAAAAAAAAAATTATCGCAATCTCGTATTCCCAGCGGGGTTCGATCCCACCAAATACCTTCACGTCTTTATAACCTCGGATTTATCATGGTCTGTGCAGAAGTTCAACGTGTATATAAGTGACACAGATATTGGTTAGACCTGCAAACGTTGGCGGAAAAAAGCAATAAAACCGCTGATTTCGAACGATGATTCCTTATGTTATTTTTGTCTCCTCCCGCGTCCCATAAATATTTCTTTTCAATATCAATTTCTTTAATACAGTGAAATATTGTTGGCGCATTGGAAAATTGAACCAACGGTGATTTAGTCTGAAAATGTCAAATATACACTAGAATAAAACGCAAAGGGTTATCGCATTTGGAAGTTGGTAGAATTTCATTTAGTTCAATGTTATGGTTAAATGTTTACTTATGGTATCATGTTTATGTCATTACAAATGAAAATACTGACCATAAGTCTTTAACATACAAAATTGTTTAATTAACCATATGACATCGTATCGCATCAAATTCCACCAATGCAATCACACATTAAGTATATAACGACGACATTAGAACCATCTGAGAGTTTAACATTGCAGTTTGAAAATACGCGAGTAAAACGCTGAATACTAAGTATATACATACATCCCTTTAACGACTTTATTTGCAATCATTTAACATTTTCATTACGCCTTTAATCGACATTGTGTGCCCTGAATTGGATACAAGAATCTCAGGTCCTGAAACAGTAATGCTCCAGCGTTCGATCCACAGAAGTGGACAGGTTGGTAAAATAGTCAAACTTGTAATCTTCAGTTCGGTTTTCGTGTCTAAACTCGCCTACGGTCATAAACGTTGGGTACTGTGATCGAAAGAGTACGATCGCGAATACAAACGGTCGAAATGTAATTCTTCCAATGCGGCTCTGAAGTAACGTTGCTTGACAGGCTGCATAGCGTGGAGATCAAAGTTTTACCCGGCCGAGTCATTATTTCTCCGCATGGAGTCGCTGTGTGATAAGTAGCTTGCTTACCAACCACGTGGTTCTGGGTTTAGTCCCACTGCCTGGTACCTTGGGCAAGTGTCTTCTACTATAGCCATGGGCTGACCAAAGCCTTGTGAGTGGATTTGGGAGACGGAAACTGAAAGAAGCCAGTCGTATATATGTATGTGTATATATGTGTGTGTGTCCAACTTCCCTTGATAACCGATGCTGGTGTGTTTACGTCCCCGTAACTTAGCGGTTCGGCAAAAGAGACCGATAGAATAAGTACTAGGCTTACAAAGAATAAGTCCTGGAGTTGATTTGCTCGACTAAAGGCGGTGCTCCAGCATGGCCACAGTCAAATGATGGAAACAAATAAAAGAGTAACAGAGAATAAAAGAGTATGGAGAAGTCATCTCCGGTACTACGGAATGTAATTAGAATGACAGGAAATAATCACAAACGGTTTCTTCAAGGTGAGCCAACCGTAGGAGACCTAGGTATAGAGAAATAACTAAATATATGGGTGGGTACATGGTCAAACAGTACATGTATGCGAGTGTATGCATTTTGGTAAGATGGTGTACGAGGATGCATGATAGTGAACGTGCTAGTGTAGGTGAGGGCGTTAAGAGTGTAAGAAGGAAAAAGAATAAATTATTTTTGCTTACTTTCTCTGAAGGAAAGTCTGGATTTAAAAGTGCTTTTTCTCTGACTATTAGTTCCATTTCATGTAACTTAAGTTTCTGGACGGTTTCATGGCAAAAACAAACGCAATTTTTTGTGGCCACTTTCTTCATCCGACATTTTTTGCATCCAATTTTGCTGTGATGGTGCACTAAAAGAGAGAGTAATGTATTGTTTTGGAATATAATACCGTTTTCTTTGTTAGAAGTAGAGTATATTTTATCCATAAAATAAGTCCCTGTCCAGTCTGTATTACTGAAAAACGTATGACAAACTACTTAAATCTGAACCACTTCAAAATAACTTTTAATTGCTCCTTTAACTTTGTCAACAATCACATTAAACTGCAATAAGTATTTATATCTCATTCCTGAAAATATAATTTCCCAGCGAAAAAGGTTCATTGAATATTTCTGTTGGATGGAATATACATGTTTAAGCTGGCAAAAGGTCCAATTTTCTTACTGGGTGGGCATGTGGAAATGCCAGATTTTAAAATATTGCAATTCGACCACAAGAAAACGGAGCATTTCATTAAAAAACTTCAAATTATGAAACAAAAACTATTTTTAGCAATTCATGATTTTCAAATCTTTTTCTAAAAATGTAATCAAATCCACTCCCAGAGCTTAAAAACCCAAATTTCAGGGTCCTGGGGAAAGTCATTCTCTTTTAATGCCTCTTACGGAACATACGTAGTTCTCAGCTGCTCTCGTTTAATTGTAGGTTTTCCCTTTTGGGATTACCGTTGTTTTTTTAACTATTATACAACTTTTGCTGTTTTCTGTGTCTTTTGGACATACGGAAAACTTTAGCAGGTTCGTTTTTGTGCGAATCCCACCCCCTGCGTAGGGGCTAATTGTGTCCCTTTAAGAAACATTATTTTCACAATCAGTACAACGTGGAAGTTGACGCCTCCCAATGTGTTATTTCAGACTTCTTGGGATTGTGCGAACAAATGTTACCCTCCATCCCATTTCGCTAAATGAAGGAAGAGAAAAACATACCAGAGAATGATAAAACCGACCTCCGTATTGAAACAGAAAGGAAAAATGAACTGCAGGTCCGTGGCCGACGTCATCAGCGAAACAGTGCAAGTCGGCTGGGGCGAGCAGGAAAAATATAAAAGCTTATTGCAGAGGGAAGGAACGAACACGAAGCTGACTGCCTCAGCAGTGATGTACAACACAAAACAATAGTTTACAGAACGCTGTCCTTGGCAACAAAAATGATAGAGATAGCAGCAAAGGATACCATCGAAAAGTGCCTAATACCTACTACCAATTTGGAGCGTGTGGCTGGCGGCAGCTGTACTGCTGAACCTGGAAGATAGAGCCACTATCCTTCCGGCCACCAGGCTACACCAGCAGAACTGAAATAGCAGAAATACCGAAAATACAACCTAAACTGTCTCTCACACACTATTATCTCTTTGTAGCATATGCCATGCTCTCGCAAATTAATTAAGGCGCTTATGTAGTCACGATCAGAGAAACAACCTGTTGATTCTCCCACAATTCTGTAACATTCAAGATGTGAAAATTTAGGAGAGCAGGCAGGCAGTATAAGCGTTAGTTGGCAGTAATTTTCAGAGCAGTGGAGAACAATGTAATATGAGGAACTTGTTGAAGGAACTACAAGCTGATAAGTCCAGAAATTTTGTCCACGACCCAGTAATCATGATTTCGACACTGACCACGAGCTCATTTATAAAAAGATAATTTCTAATGTCGTTTGCAAAGAATCATGTAACACGCTAGAAATCACTTAACATAGATGAGCCAAAATCCTGCCATGATTTCTAATGGATAATGGAAAGCCAGCCAAACAGTGAAATCTGCTTCTTTACTTCCGGTAAAAAAAAAGGATTTCAAACTCGGACAATATGGCTCAAGGTAGGCAATTTCAGAACGTTTATCAGAAGCAACTCGAGAATTTGAAGAATATTATACCAGAATGTACGCCTTTACTTTACACCGACCATCTTAGTATATCAGCTTAAAAATTTTAAAAAAACATGTTACATTGAAGTCCAATTTAGTTTGAAATAGTGTCTGGCGATGACTGAAGTCCTGTGTTTGTAACATGCAAGTCTCTGTCAGTGACTCCTTTGAAACATTACAGCTAATGGCGTTCCACGTTCATATGCATAGGTTGTTTTACGAATATTTTAACGCTGTTTCAAGTCTATATCAATCAATGGAATGTCTAGTGTAGCAATAGCAAAACATAATGTACATTAGAATAAAATAAAATGTTACGGTGCGATTACCTTTGTGCATGCATTGTTGGCAATGTCTAGATTTAATAAATTCCTCTTTTGTTTTAGCCAGTGTCTGTAGCTCAGCATTGCTTCTCCAACATAAAATTCTGAATTCAGAATATAAATACGATAACTTGTTTGTACTCGTAACCTCATGTTTAGAGATGAAACATTTTTAAGCATTTACAACAAGCATTCATTACTGGGATCGCCTCAGAAACAAAACTATTCTTTCCGACACACCCGTAAGCGCTACACAATCTGTTCTGTATAGAAACATTTCAATGAACACTCCAAATGATGTCGATATTAAGTTCAGTTATCTACAGCTTGCAGGATCTATATGGGCGCCTAAACTCATACGCCCCTATGACAATAAAGTTCATATCACATGAGATTGTAACAACTCACAAGTCATACCATATTCAACTTTAAGTTATGAGTATCGTCTTAAAAGTTCATAGGCTGGCTAAGATACTCTCATGGAATGTACCAAAATAAGGTTTATTTTTCAGCAGTCCCCCTTGAGGTCCACACAATTTTTCCATCGGTGTTGCAGTGCTTGGATACCATTGGTGAAGAAGCTTTCATTTTGCTGGTCAAAATGTCAACATCAGTAGTAGATATGATGTCGTTCTCAATACGATACTCGTTCCCAACCAAGTGTTTTTTTTTTATATTGGGAGACCGATGATAGTGAGATGATGTCAAATCAGGAGAACAGAAAGGGTGATCAACCAGTTCAAAGCCACAGTCATGCACAGAAGCTATTGAAACGAAGGCCTTGAGTGCTAGAGTATTGTCCTGATGAAACAGGACTCCTTTCATGACTGCCTCAGGAAGCTGGCATGATATTCTCCTTTGATAATGCAGTCCTTTTGAAGACAGTCAAGCACAATACCGTTTGTATCCAGGAAAAAACTGAAGCTATCAAGTTCCCTACAAATAGAGGACCCGAGATTTCTTTGGAGCAGGTGAGGAGGGGCATTTCTACTGCACGAATTGTCTCTTTAGCTCAAATTGATAAGCCCAAAACTCATTCTGGATTAGGAAACGCTCAAGGAAACCAACTGAATCTGCCTCAAACAATGTTAGATTTTCCGTGATGTGCTAAGAAAACGTGTCACACACTGTGAAGTAACCTTCGTCATGCCAATTTCATTGAGCGGAATATTCTCAACTCTCACGGGATATGCTAATAGCATGGGTTCTTTGATTTATAGATAACCGCCTGCCATCCATCACCATGTGGTGGGTACGATTAGTATTTTCCTCGCTGGAGGCAGTTTCAGGACGTCCAGGCCTTGGGTGATCTTCAATACGCCTCCTGAATCAAGCTGGCCACATTTACACTGTTGACAAAGCTGATAATCATCCCCTAATTCTGTAACTATATATGCATGAATGTCCTTGAGAGCTAAAACCTTTTTCTATTAGTAAGAAGAGCACGATGTCAAATTTTGTCAATTTTCAAGAGAAATCGTTACTATTTACTTTGAAGTCTTCTATCAACAGTCAGATGTCCGTTTACCTGGACGAAAACAATACAGATATTAATAAGAATTGAAATTAATGCACGCAAGATTTCATGACTCAAGCATCATTCCTTTATAGTCAGTCTATGATATTTTCAGCTCATCCTCGTAAAATACACCGACTCACGAAATAGTCTTCAGCAAACAATTCGGCTTGGAAAGTAAATCTTGGGGATTCTTTTAAGTCAGATATGACCTGGGCCAATAATGGTCAAAACCTGTTTTAGTTAAGTGGCATTGTTTCTAAAGGGTTATTGGTTGTGTTGAAACTAAAAATGTCTAGAGCACTTGACTAGCTTATGAATGCTAACTTTTGTTTTAATATTGAAAATTAGCAAGGTAAATACGAATGTTATTACACTTAAGTTAGAAATAGGTTTCTGGTTACATAAAATTGTGACAACTCACAAGTCATACCATATTCAACTTTAAGATACGAGTGAAAAGTCACATAGGCTGGCTGAGATACTCTCATGGAATGTGCTCAAATAGGGTATATTTTTCAACAGTTCCCCCTTGAGGTCCACATAATTTTTCCATCGGTGTTGCAGAGAAGACACCTAGTGATAACGATCAAAATCAACAAAAACCATTAAAATATCAAAACTGTGTCGTCTCTAAGATGAGGCTCACAGTCTGAATAACTAAGCTGCCTCTGCAGTATTTCCGGTTCTTGTTTCCATCATTAAAACTTGAAATTTAAATTATATTTCATGTCATGCATTAACAGTACACAAGCGGGGCATACTAGATTTTCTAAAACTGAGTTTTAGACGAATTTGGCATCGTGTATGAATATTATCGTGACAAAATTGAAAATTACATATATAATTGGATTATGCTAAACAGAATTAATGTACATTTTTATTTCTTTCATTTAGTAATTGAACTTAAATTTGTCGTAGATGTTGATGAGGTGTGGTTGAGTGTTGAGTTTCAGTCTTAGAAAATCTAGTATGTTTACTTTATGGGACACAAATTACAAATTTCCCTTGAAATATTTCTTAAATCTGTCGAGTGTATTTTATCCATTTAGACTATTCAAAACACTACTTCCACCCTAATTTTAGGAGTGAAATTATACTTAGATTAGTGGATATTATTCAATGTTATTTTCTCAGTAGTTAAGAATATTACATCCTAACACTGCAGTGTTTATATTTATAACCAAATGGGTATTACACACCCATTAAATAAATAAAAGCAGTAAAGTTAAGTTTATCCTAATTTGAAAGTAAAATGTCAAGGAAATATGTTCGTTTTGTGAATATACAATTACCTTAAACTAAACACGCGCACACAGTCATAAATTATAGCTATTAGTAAATATAAACAATTCCGGAATGCTATGTGATGAATTTCAAAATTTAATTGAAACTGGAATTCAACAACAATACCTACCAAATTTATTTCGCATTAATTTTCATTTGTTCAAATGAAAATCAATAGAAGTGCATTATTTTTTTTACTTTATCAATGAAGTTAGCAAATCTATGTAAAGTTTAATTTCAGCTTAACAAGGGAACGCTTCATATTCACTCAGGGTTGGCTGAACTCTTTGCAATCACGACAAATTTATCGATGAATTGACACGAACCGCTTATGAACGCCTTTCAGGGGAATTTTGAGCCATTATTCAAATAAAACCTAGAGACGATGGTGAAGAAAAGCGACTCCTCACTTGCTGTTCCAAAATTCCCTGTAAATGTTCGACTATATTGATATCCGGCGATTTTGGGACCACACCAAATAGTCACCGTTAATTTTGTGTCCTTCGTATCTATTTCCTATAACATTGGTTGTGTGAACTTATGCAGTTTCTTCCTGGTAGATTTGTTAACACCGGGAACAACATTTCTACTATTGGATAAACGTGGTGAACCAAAATACTCTGGTAATCCTTGACATTAACTCAGCGAAGATGTACAACTAAAAGGCTAAAAGAAGTTTGTGATATGGTTACTTAAATCATCACAGATCTCGCTCCATGCACCACAGTATGTCATCGGGCAGCTCTCCACCCTGAAGCTGTAAAATGGCAACTGTAGATTCATCAGAAAAGATAACATGGTTACATTAGGCAATCAATCATTTCTGATTGTTTATTTTATGTGACTTAGATTTGTGGATATTATGAAGTGTTATTTTCCCAGTAGTTAATAGTATTACATCCTAATAGTGCAGTATTACACACCCATTAAAAAATAAATAAAAGCAGTAAAGCATTGTAATTTTCCGCTTATAATTGTTGATGCGGGAGAGGAGATGTTTGAAATTTGCATCCCTCTCATGGCTTCCAGACTTATGGAACTCCTGACTAGCGAGGTGGTATTGTAGCCCTGTCACTTTCTTGGCCTTTTCAGTAAGCTTTGCTTTTCTTCCAGAATTAAGCTTGCAAACGTTGGTTTTACCTGGGGTTAAGAACGCAGACAATATTGAAACGTGTTTGAACCTCTTGTACTGGTATTGTTGAAGTGTCGAAATCGTGGCAAATATTGAAGTTGATATTTAGTTTTTCATCTATGTTTCGTTTTGGTACTTTAGTGTATCAAGGGATATTTCTATGCCGTCTATTTCAGGCCACTCTCCGATATTAAAGTTTTACCGATCCTCATCACCAAGATTTTATGATTTCCATAGGAAGAACATAGCCAAGTATTTAGAAATGTGTGAACGTTAAGTTTTTATGGTTTATGAATTCCAGCTATTGTCACAAGATGTCGCATGAAAGCACTTGTAATTTTACTACAGTATTTAATACATACTTTTGTTTTACAACACAAAAGACTTTTCTAAAACATATATTTGACACACACTGTCGAATCTGATCACAAACCGAACCCACATTTTCAAGACCTCAGAAAACATTTTCACTTTTGTTCACTCCAACTAAAACCCCTAAAATTATTTTTAAAATTGTATTTCAGTTAATATAAGAAAGGAAATCCGGTAAATATCAGGACTATACCTTTCCAAAGCATCGACGTTTTTCAGTTTTAGTTCCTCCAGTAACATCAAAGCATATTTTGAACCGATTCCTTTCACTCCTTGGCTGTCATAGTCACATCCAATCAGCAAAGCCAAACAAATCAAAGATCGTTGCTCTAATCCGAACTTGTTAAAGACATCTTTAGCACTGATCGATTCTAACAGACATTGCTGAAAACAAATGTATTATTACATTACATATTGCTTAATGGTGGAAACATACTAAAAAATATATATTCATATTTTACATCAATGTATTTTTTACTAGCACTTTAACATTGTTTGAATGCTATATCGTACTACGGATTATCCCAACAGATTTAGCCAACACTATGCACATATAGATAGTGTGACTGTCTACAATATTTTATAGAATAGTAGGCAATATCTTTGTATCAGCTGGAGTACAGTCAATCAGGTGTTAGGATTTCAGTGACTGAGTACTGTCGTAAAGTGTATACGGTAGGCCTGAACTCTTTACATGAACACCACCCTGTACATAACTCCATGTCCCCCTACGTGGCCTTGCTTTTTGATTTTTGAGCCAAAAATTAACTAACTAACTAACTAAACTATGAATAGAATCGAATAGTTCTTTAGTGCATTTAGTGCATTCTCATACTTGGAAGCTAGTTCGATTGATGAATTATTTCATGCGTTGACTATTTCAAGGTTATACTGAATTAAAGAATATACCTAGATTCTAACCTACACCATGTGAATAGGCAGATGCAGGTACCTCGTGTTTATATGCATTACATTTATGAGCAAAAGCAAGTGAAGGATCTGTTAAACTAGTTCGAATCCTCACTCGAAAGAAATAAAACATGGCTAAAATTATCTGTAGATTCATCTTTTGCCATCCTAATACATTGTATATAAAGACACGGCGTTTGCAAATATCTTTATTAGCGCTTCACATCTTTTCAACTGCCTTTGGAGAATTATTTTACACATTACATTTTTAATTGCGCTTAACATCACACTCATACAAAAAAAAACTAGAAAATGCAAGATTGTATCAATGAAGATTACAACATACTGTAATGGCTCGAAGGTGTTGTTCAACTAAAACTAATTTGAAATCTACTGCACAAATAGTGAATAGGAAATTTTCCGATGGACTATTTGGATCATATTCAATCCTAAAGCAATAAAACTATACCATTATCTGTCAATTTGGAGGCGTTTTACAAATAATATAGCTTTCTTTCTTTAATTTAGTCACCATTAAAATGTAGATATACTGTAAGAAACTTGTTACCGAGAACAGTGCATGATCTTCTGTATTGGAAAATAAGTTCCTTTCAATCGCGTAACTAGTTTTCTCAAATATACAAATATTTCATCAATTTTTATATAAATTGACTAATACCTTGTATATAAAGATATTTGTATGCAAATATCTTTATTGCACTTCACTTCTTTTCAAATACTTCTGGAAAAATATTTCACCCATTACATAATTGTAAAGATTTTAAGATAATAGAAATATTTCTTTTAAAATCAGAAATCTAGAAAAGGATTGTCGTTAGAAATTATGGTTTACATAGTGTTAGGAACAGTTTGATGCACTGGTGAAAAGTCAGTGACCTTGAAGAGCATAAAAATTAGTTGTAATTGAGAAAACGTTAGCTCATATGACGGACTAGAAGCCATCTGAACGTTGGAAAAGAGTTATCTGCATCATAATGATTCGCGCCAGGTATTAACATGCCGACATTATGAGAGCTGCTCAATGCTCTGTGAACCTTTTAAAGGATGCAAGTCGCGATAGACTGTCTCGACGGGGACTACGAAGCCGTGGCCAGCAAGAAAGGACACAGTAGGCGTTCTGACTACGTTTGCATGCCCGTTTTCATTAAACAACTCATGGACAAGGTTGATGGAACATCTATGGTAATGGCGTCCGGGCTTTTGTGTGAGAGATGTAAGGATCGCCGATATAAAGCAGGCTACCACTAACAAGAACTGCAGGGGACACATTCTGAGAGCCGAGGCCAAAATGAACCGCTTGACGACTGTCTCTATAACCGATGTAACGTCCTACGTACCATGAAAACCGAGTTCACCACACTCTGATGGTCTTTGGAGGTCTCTCCAGTGACGGTGAGTTCATACCGCGCAGACATCTTTGAATAGAGCCTCAATTTAGATGACAATGCAAAGCAGCTCGATGCTGTGGTCAAACCCTGGTTGGTTGGGGTGGGTTACGGCTGGAAGGTCATATGCATAGCAGCAGGATTCGTCTCCTTGCTATATCTGCGAAAAAGTGAGAAGTGATTGTCGAAAAATTTCTACTTCACTTAGGAGCGATTTCTGACCTCCTAATTCCCCCGATCGTGGAGTGCAGTTGGGAATGATACTAGTCACTCTGCCAGCAACACCAAGGCAATACTGATGGCCACGAGCAAAGAGGTGTTTGAAGAACTTCCCAGGAAGTGTGAGAAACTTATGGGCCAGGTCCCAGAGCCGTCGTGGAAGCTGAGAGTAGCTACTCTTGAGTAAATTTACTATGGAAACTTTCAGAATTAGCTCGAACACCATATATATATATATATAAACTGCCTCAAATTCATCATTTTCCACCCCACCTCTCTAACTTAAACTTATACGAGAACTAGCAATAATTTCATTATATTCATTAGAATTATCAAAATAATTTTTAAAACTAAATATAGTAGCACCAATATCGTAACTAACAGTTACCTCATGATTTTAGCATCACAGACCTAACTCTGAGTTGAAGTAGCTAATTTCCATGAAGTTCAATTTTTCATCCCCTTTGTCTTAAGCGAGGTAACATTTTTCAAATAAAGATTACATTTGTTCAAGAGTTTCCTACTTCTTAAATTTAAAGCTTCTGAAATGAACGCAAACATTCGAAATATTTTCAAAAGTTAAGGAATAAACGAGACGATATCAGTTATTACATTTGTATCTGAAACAAAATTAGCCAAAATTAAGTAATATCACATGGCTCAAATTGGATAAGAGCACTAAGATAGTACTCAAGCTTTTCATTAGGTAATAAATTCAGTCTATAAAGTGCTTTGTATGAAAAAAAATACAGCTTCGCTATACTTCTCATCGACAGTACAAGATCCACTCTGACAAGTGTTTCAAAACATTAATCAAGGATTAGAAAATATATTTTTAATCGATTCTTAGATCAGATTTCGCTTTCTCACTTCAATCTAATTTTCTCCAAAATTAAGAGGACGAAATAGCTCAGGAGAAAATCTGGTCTGTTTATAACAGTGTTGGCTAAAATCGATACAAATATTCTGTACTACATCTAAACAATATCTAAAACCAATTTTCAAAGGATAACAATTGTGTTAAACATTTTGCATTAAATACGTTCGCAGAATATATAAAATAGAAAACATTTCAAAAACTATTTTAGCTTTTATGCACCAATAAATTTGTCACGTGTTAACAAGCAAAACACACACACTATATATATATATATATATATATATATATATAATGGTAAAATAATACAGTTCATTGTTGGTTAATGATTCAAATTTTGTGATAGCATTCGGGTTTCCAGACAGTTCACACAAAGGTGGCTGGTAAAACTGTAGTGCTGCATCATAATTATCCACAGCTATTTCGGCGATCAATCACGACAATGTGTATATAATGGACAATCGAAATTATATTTTCCGGAAACAAATGAAGAGCCAATGAAATATTTTCTCCATGAACGGAGAAAGATCATACTATAAAAAAAACAATATATCAAACCTGAAAATTTGTGTAAGTCCAAGAGAAAATATACATTAAAGTTTATGCAGTTTATATAATAACGTATGTGGCATTTGGTAAAATATTTACCTTGTTTATCTTAGAATAGTTACGGTAGACTTTTTGGGCACCATAGAGGAGAATGTCACTATCTGATGAAAAACAGGCATCAACAACCTTAAAATGAAATTAAAAGAAGTTAGGGGTAATGTAGTCGCAGATACACACACACGGGGTGCGGTGAATAAATCGTCTAAATTACACAAAATGAAAATAACACCCACCTCTCATTTTTACAGATATATGTAGCAAAATTGCATAAAAATATCTTGAAATACTAAAGAGTAAATTTATTCAATAAAATCGCCGACCTCCAGACGACTTCTGCAACATTTTTGGACTATTTCCTTGTTTAAGTTGGTGAATGCTGCCATAATCCTTGCCTTCAGTTCATTTTTGGTGTTACAAGGAATTTTGTTGATCTCTTACTCAACTGCGCCCCACACATCCTAATGAAGGGGCTTGCAGTCTGGGGAGTTAAGTGGCAATATATTAGGGGTGATGTGGTCACAGGAATTATCTGACAGCCATGACTAGGTCCTCTTGCTTGTGTAGCATAGTGAAGAGTCCTGTTGCCAGACGTAGGGTCTTCCAGCAGTCACCCTCTTGGCACAAGCCAGTAACCCCCCCCCCCCAGGCACTTGATGTAGGCCTCTGTGTTGGGTGTGAGACAGTGTGGGAAGATGAATGGCGATATACCGTCGCCATAACTAGTAATCAACCAAACACCATAATGTTGACTGAGTGTTTGGTTTTTATCACTCTCAGTACATGTGTATAGGGACACGGCAAGCCAACTGCTGTCCTGTGTGTTCATCTGATCCTTGTAGAAATTTTTCTCGTCTGCGAAAAATCAAAGTATGTTCGGTTGGAGGGGATGCTCGAGTCTGTTCAAAAGTTTTGTAGCGCGGTCTTTCATTTTGTTTTTGATAGCTTGGGATAAACATTGGCCTTTTCTCATATTGTATGAGGAATACCAAATATCTACGTGCACTACCTGCTTGATAAGAAACTCAGACACTCCCATATTCCTGGTGATGGACCTAATTGACTTGGAGGGATCGTTGTCAATTATGGCCTGGACCTCACCTACAAATTCAGTTCTTCCTTATCAGAACGAGTTTTCCAAGTTGCCATATCCTCGTAATCACCATTAGACTCATCCAACCCTTTCCAAATACTCTACATGTCCTCTCAAACACGCTGAAATGCTCGAATTGGAGCTTCCGGTGTGAATGCCAAAGTGTACAGCATGCGTTCCAAATTTCTGGCAGAGTGAATTGCGTCAAGTTGCTGTTTTTCTCACGAACGGTGCCCAACCGACCCTACTATACTATGTAGTCGACAAAATCGAATGCTATGCACAAAACTTGAACAATAAACTAGTGAAGATTTACCATCGCACATTGTGTATGTATTTGTGTATAATGGGCTTTCAGTTTTCGTCTACGAAATCCACTCAAGGTTTTGGCCGGCCCATGGGTATAGTAGAAGACAACCCCAAGGTGCCACGCAGCGGGACTGAACCCGGAACCACGTGGTTGGGAAGCAAACTTCTTGCCTTCTGCGGATATCTATTATATAAAATCCGTTCTGTCTGTCTGAGTGTGTCTTCTAGGATCTCGGGCATCCTCCATCCGATTGCGCTCAAATTTGATATGTAAATACCGACGGTATCAGAGCATGTATACGTGTATAAGTCTTGAAAGAATTACAAAACTCGATTCCAGGTGAGAATGCGATCGATAAAGTCGTGGGAACGTGCATTTGTACGCGCAAATATATCAGCTGTTGCGATCGATATTACGCGTACGCGAGAAAAATGCACGTGCAGTTTGCGCAAAAAAAAGTCAAGGAGCAGGGAATGTTGTTTTTATTTACCGCATGTCATTGATTCAGTCGGACTGTGTTTACCCGATGAAACGCGTTCAATTCCCTATTCGCCTGAGCTTCGCGATGACCATCAACAAAGCACAGGGGCAGACATTGAAAGTCGTGGGGTTGGACGTCAGCACTCCCTGCTTTTCGCACGGAAAACTGTATGTGGGCTGTTCGAAGGTGGGCTGTTCGACAAACATTTTCTACTATAATAATTATTATTCTACAACAATAATAATAATAATAATAATAATAATAATAGTAATAATAATAATAATATCGAAGAATGTGAACCCCGGCTCGAAATTTCCCCAAAACACCTGAAGAAGTCTGGAGGGTGTATCAGCCGAAACGTGTTAACAACAAACAAGATGAGGACAAATATCCGTCGAATGTAAATAATGTAAAATATTTACAACTAGTTTGGAGTTTATCTGATTCTATAACCAATTCTTAATTTGACACAAACGTAGATTCACGATTAAAAATACTGAAACTTGTATCATATTCGCTTCAGTGGTTGACTGGTGAATTCATTTCTCGGAGTTTCGTCCGATAGAATAGTTGACCTATTTTTGTAATATCTTTTTATAATATATACCCCGAAAATGCACGCAATATGATATTCCTAATTATACATTCCACAATGAAAGCTTTTTGTTAGATTGAGAGGAATTAAACAATATGATTTTCGATTATAATTTACCTCTTCTGCGTTTAATTGTGCACATAGCGCCTCAGCTTCACCATTACTCGTAAAGCAAGTTGCTCCAAGATATTTCAGAAGGGTAAGACACTGAAAAGTAAAAGACAGGTGAGTGTTTAGCCAACCTCGGAAAACCCATTATGATACTGACGTATATTAATGTAATTTGTACCACTTTCTAACAGTCAAAACGCAATATTCTTCCCACATTTAGGGTTTAAGTATCTTGAAGAGATATTACGCCTAATATATAAATAAACATTACAATGACGCAAGACAGTCGGTTTTACCAATGACGTAAGGGAAATTCGGTCGGAAATGTCATACACAAACTAAATTCTTGGCACTGTAGGAAGAAAAGAAAAGAAAGGGAGAAACAAATAGCTTAAAATTCAAAATACTGCTTGTTCTGGGAAATTCAATTCTTTCTTGTAATTTGTATTGGGCGTATTAAAGAATTCAAGAAAAATTCCATTTGTGTTTATATCTGTTTGATATCTAGAATGACAGCTTCCGTGTATAGGGTTTCTATTCAGCACTTAAGTGTTGGCTTTAAAGGAACCAGAAAGAGAAAAATAACAAGAGGGGACGGACCGATTTCACTAATAGTTGACGTCATCCTTGTTTAAGCACTAAATTACCGAATCTTGTAAATAAGAGAAAATTTTGGATCTTTTTGGTTTGAACGGCACTTTTTTCTAGCGGTGTCATATGAAATTGTCACCCATAATTATGACCCTAGTATCGATCTATTGCATTTCAATCTGTTTTAGAGTTAGGGTTAGTGGGAAGGGTATCTTTTTTTCTTCACAAATGTAAATAAACCCAATCTGTTTCTTAAACGAGGGACATATTCATACGGCACAGAATGTTGTTTACCTCAATAGACGTCAGTGATTGGTTGAAATTGCAGAAATTGAAGAAAAAGACAACAAACTGTAGAATTTTCTCAATAAAGCCAAAACACATTCTACCAGTATACGAAGTTTAAAATTTTTTAGTTACCTAGAAATTATGTTAAAAACTGCCATTCAAACCGTAAAATTCCAAAATTTTTACTAATTATAAAGTTTTCTTAGTTCAATTTCTAATGTCCATTAATAAATTTGTCAGTAGAAGCGCAGGAATCGAAGTGTATCTTAAAGCCGATTTAATAAAATAAACAGTGTCTTGAACTTACATAACTCATATTTTAAGTCATATCATGACAGTTAACAAAAGTGAATATAAAGTCTTAATATTTAGTTAAGACACATACTAAACTACCAACTAAATTTAAAGTAATTATATGTATGAGGGAAACTAACAATTTAGAGGGTCATATGTTCAATATTAAGTTAGCTCCATTTAACCATATAATTTTCATGCAGAAGACACACCAAGGTAATTTCTCCGATAATCATACTGTTCCTAGCCACATCATATAAAGTCTGTTCACATCTATAACATTTCAAAGCAGTTAAAGGTGGGCACCTAAAATCATTGTCTTGTGTATAATAATGTACGTATATATAATTAGTATTTAATATACTCCCATGGAAAGAATGGTGGTATAAACGGGTTAATGTCTAACGAAAACATTAAAATAAGAGATACTTATTGTGTTAACGCTTTATATTTATGTGTAATTTGTTTTATTAAATGTGATTCGCTTGTAAGAACAAACTTCACCGCACATAACATAATTGCGAACCTCTCAGCATTCATCTGCTATAAAAATTGAGAGGAACAGTTATTGAATGAATTAACTAAATACTGCTATAAAGATTGCGATATCAAAATATAATTTCAAATCACTAAAAGTAATTTTTACAAATTCGATTTCACATTGAATGCAGACCACAAGTTCGCATGGGACAGATTTTAACTTGAATCAATTCTGTCGTATGTTCATTATAATACTGATTTCAAATTTTGACACAAGGCTAGCGATTTCGGGGAAGAAGTAAGTCGATTACATCGACTCCAGGAGTCAACTGGTACTTATTTTATCGACCCCGACATGATGAAAGGCAAAGTCTGCCTCGACGGAGTTTGAACTCCGAACGCAAAGACGGATGAAATGTTGCTAAGCATCTCACCAGCTCGCCGTCTTAATGCCCTTTATGATATTGAGTTTCATAAGTAAAATAAGATCTGAAAGGAAATTTAGAAGGAATTTTGTCGAAAATAGATTAGAAAAAAAGCAAAAAACAAACAAATCCTACCTTTTGAGAGGTAATACTCCGAGACCGTTCCCTTCTTATTGGTGGGATACATTCTTGATTATAGGAAATCTTTCTGCGTTTGTGTACTGTTGAATCTTTTAACTCTGGGATTCTTCCATCAATCACAAAAATTGGCTCAATGCCGTTTATCAGAAACTCGATGGTACGCAAGAAAACATTTCTGTTTAATAAAAAAATATATCAAATTAGTGTTGAAAGAATTATTGAGAGACTCAGGTTAGTAAATTGATTATTCAATATTCAAATACATTGAATATGGAGTTTTACTTTTGGAGGGAGATCCCTAATTTAGTTCGTAATATCAACAATAAATGAAAATCAAACGATGTAATCGTTGATCGAAGGATTTAAGAATGGTCATCACTATTTTATAGAGAAGGGAACTGGGTATTTGCTTTCATCTGTCAAAGAAATTTTTGTCCTAAAATTTAATTCTTTACATTTTGCGCCTAACCTCCAATTTCGGGTCCACTTCCGGTAATTTTTTTAACTATTACATCCGTAATATTACTTTTGAAGTAATAATATAAATATTTCCTGAATTGATTCGACTATATGACAGATCATTAAATAACTGTCAATACTGAATTGTTGACGGGTCAACTCAATCACTTCTTTTGTGGTATTAATGAAGTAAATTCTATTAATTATACTTTTCTGCAACAAAATCTTCTGAAATTACACTTAATGTTTCATAAAACGCCATGGCATTATATATTTCATATTACTTTTCGTTTATAATATTGATTAAGGCGGTGCTCCTGCATGGCTGCAGTTAAATGATTAAAACAAATAAAAGAATAAGTTTACTGGAGCAAAACGTGAAGAGAAGTTTTTTATTCAAAAACACAAAGCACCCCTCGGTCCGAGAATCGAAACCACAATCGTAAGATCTACATTTTAACCACTAGCCACGCGCCTTCAATAGATATAAAAATGAAAAATATTTATACTCTTTGCATAGGATGTAAACTAAACGTGCCAGTATTATTTTGTGTTTTTTCTTCAAGTATATTATTTCCTAGAGCATACCTATTTCTTTACTACCCACAAGGGGCTAAACACAGAGGGGACAGACAAGCAGATTAAGTCGATTATATCGACCCCAGTGCGTAACTGGTACTTATTTAATCGACCCCGAAAGGATGAAAGGCAAAGTCGACCTCGACGGAATTTGAACTTAGAACGTAGCGGCAGACGAAATACTGTTAAGCATTTCGCCCGGCGTGCTAACGTTTCTGCCAGCTCACCGTCTTCTATTCTCTAGAGCATACTTCACATCAGTCCTATGATCATTACTGGTAAGGTGCTCTCTGAAGGTGATTTAGCTACTTTTTCTTGCAAACCAAACGACCATACCGAGATAATTTCATTCCTCGAATTTACAAGTATTTTATGAGAGAGCGCCTTCCTCAACAGTCAGTCAGAGACACAATGAATGGTCTATAATTAAGATGCTTGATCTGTGTTGTAGGATACTTCGTTCTTAAGAGACCACAACCAGTGGTTGTTGTAAAACAACGGGAAATATACAGTTAGCTACAGTTTCCCCTAGTATTTATTGCACAATTTAGTTCAGAATAACGGATCTAAAACTACATCTGTCAATCGTCGTCTGATACGATTTTCAAATTTTTATATCAATCACCGAATTTTCAAATCTTATCACTTCAAAATTTACGAATTTAAATCTACAGGATTTTAATTTAGCAGAAGAGATTTCCGAGTGTTTTATAGTTGCATCGCGTAATAAAACCAGTTTCGAAATCGATATTATGCTTCATGTATACCATTATACACTGGTAAATTAGGAAGTATATTTAGTTACTGCTCAATAATGAGAAACTATTTGACACATTCAACGCAGAAAAAAAGTCACAAAAAAACAAATGCTGAAAGCAAAAGAAGAGCTTCCAACCTACCCAACGTATTATTTTTAGAATGTTACTAGCCCCAGCGTAACGAAAATGACCTATTTTCGAGATGGCTATCACCTAATAGGGAGCAGAAAAAAAGTAAGTCATTGGTTGGGGAATGGAATTTCTGCTAAGCATTTTATTATTACTCAAGTGTCGTAAGACAGATGTATTAGTAAAAAGTTTCAAGTATCATATTCCAAAACTTCCAATTTCCAATACATATTTTCCCCTTACATAAATTCAGTACCCTTTTCTCTTCCCCATAAGAATGATAGCTATTCCTAAAGTCCACTACAAAAATTCACGAGAATCTTCTATCAAATGTCGAAAGCAAGGAGACTATATTAAATTCTATAAATTTTGTTTGATTAAATGTTGAAAGCTAGGAGAGAAAATACTATAACAGTCATTCCAATTTCTAGCGGTTGTATAGTACATAGGTTAAAAGTATTTATTATCATTCTTTAAGGCAGCGAGCCGCAAGAATTGTCAGCACGCCGGGCGAAATGCTTAGCGGCATTTCGTCCGTCTTCAGGTTCCGAGTTCAAATTCCACTGAAGTCGACTTTGCCTTTAATCTTTTGGGGGTTCATAAAATAAGTACCAGATGAGTTATGTCGTCAATACAACCGACTTCGCCCCTCTCCGAAATCGCTGGCCTAACGCCAAAATTTGAAAAGTATACTCTCATTCTTTAAAGCGGCGAGTTGTCAGAATCGTTTGCACGCCAGACAAAATGCCTAGCAGCATTTCGTCCATATTTACGTTCTGAATTCCAGTTCAGTCGAGGTCGACTTTGCCATTCCTCCTTTTCGGGGTCGATAAAATAAGTACCAGTCGATGTAATTCACTTAGCCCTCCCTCTCGGAATTGCCGGCCATATGCCAACATTTTACACTAATAATATCACATTTCATTTATGAAGGACATCTACTAACAGAATGGCTAGGAGGCTAATTAGATCGACCCCAGTGCTCAAGTGGTACTTATTTTATCGGCCCCAAAAGATGAACGGCAACGTCGACCTCGATGGAATTTGAACTTAGAACGTAAAGACGGGCGAAATACCTATTTCTTTACTACCCACAAGGGGCTAAACACAGAGGAGACAAACAAGGACAGACAGACGGATTAAGTCGATTATATCGACCCCGGTGTGTAACTGGTACTTATTTAATCGACCCCAAAAGGATGAAAGGCAAGGTCGACCTCGGTGGAATTTGAACTCAGAACGTAGCGACAGACGAAATGCCAGTAAACATTTTGTCCAGCGTGCTAAAGATTCCGCCAGCTAACCACCTTGGAACCGGAATGGTAATATATTATTCTTTTATCTCGATACGCTATATCTAGTGAAATCGCAATATATCAAAATAAAATATAGTCGTTGCAAAACAATTCTCCTACCTTAAGTAAATATTCTTGTAAGCGGTACATAATTTACATTCAACTATCCAGGTATTCAGGTCTATTGCGATTTTATAACCACTTAATTCTGATAAATATACCTCCTTCTTTACAGGTTGTAGAATTCGCCACAATGATGGCACTCCCATTGCAGATCTGAGACATTATACAAACACTAACAGCAGTCAAAACACTATTTATAAACACGGGAATATTAAATTAATTTCTCATCATTAGTAACACTAGTTATATAGTGTTACTAAGAATATTTATATATATTTACCTATTTATATATATTTTATAATATAGATTGCTACAAAAATGTACATTGAGAGAATAGGTTTCAAATTCGGCTTAGAATTTATTCGTATTTATAAATTTATTTAACTGATTTCTAGAATTCTGCGAGCGATATTAAAAAACTCAGCTGCGAATATTCCGTGTATCGTGTCTTTGTCTATATTTCCCGTCCGATATGTTTTCGTCTAGTTTCCTGTTTGCTCTGCTTTCGTCTTTTTTTTTCTCCTTGTTTACTCTGTTCAACCCTTTATATTTATATATATATATATATATATATATATATAACGGGAAGCTTTATGAAAATAGACAAAAGACGAAGGCAGGTTTACGGAAATAAACAAAAGACGAAGGCAGGTGAAATACAAACGAACAATTGTATTAGTATGGCGCTCAGGAAATAGTTAATCCAAACATGAAAATACAAAAAAACACCACAACGTGAGGACGTGGAACAAATATAGTTTTATTGGACGCTCAGGAAAGAAGGAAAGAAGGAGGGTTTAACGTTTCGAGCGGAGCTCTTTATCGGAAACATAGGAGAAGGAAAGATCGAAAGGGAAGACAGAGGGAAAAAAATCGTCAACGGTACACACGCGGTCACACACACACACACACACATATATATATATATATATATATATATATATTCATATATATATATATATATATATATATATATATATATATATATATATATATATCTGTAAATGTAATATGTGACACTTTAGGGAGGGCTAAGTGAATTACATCGACCCCAGTGCACGACTGGTACTTATTTTATCGACCCCAAAAAGGAGGAATGACAAAGTCGACCTCCACTGAACTACTCGAAAACCGGATTTAATGTACTTTTTTTATAAATTAAAGCTGCTAGAAATTCACAATAAACGGCTACTCAGTGTTTCACGATCCGTTCGTCGGGTAGATTTTTTTATCATAACTTCCCGACGAAGGGGAACTTGAAACAGGTTGTTTGTGATCTTCTTGCAGCTTTAATAAAACAAAAAGTATATATATTCCATGGGATTCCACACAGATTCCGTGTGCCAAATTCACTCACTATGCAGTGGTCGGTCCGGCGCAATAGATGACGCCGTAGATGGTGAGCAGTAGGACTGTACCTAAACCTACATGGTTCCGAAGCGAGCTTCTAAACTATGCTGCCATACCTGCATGTGAGAAATGCGTGGCTGGGAAGGTATGTGTAGGGTTTTCACACAGGTGCAAAGTGTATAAGCTGGTAAGCAGTATGTTCATTGATAGGTGAAGATATACAGATGATAACACAATTTCAACAAGAATCGAAACGGGCATAATTCTGTTTCCTCCTTTTCTATGCATGCACGTACTGTGCAGACGAATTGTAAACAGTCGTCGTAACATTCGGGATTGGCTAACCGAAAATAACCTGCAGTAAGTCATAGCAATAACTAAAGGAGGGAAGAGAGTCTTAGAAATTTGTGTAGAAATAGATTAATGGATCAAAATAATAATAAAATAAACTACGTCTAATAAGGATAATATATGTCACGCTTATATATTTATTTCAAATATATCTAGTATTGTGTGTACAGCTAAACGAGTGTATTTCTTATTGTACATTCGTATACTGCCATACGTTACATTAATTGTATGCTAAAAAGGTTACAATATAAATACGTCTTTTTCTGTTTTCTCTCCACTTCCGTATAAGTAAATATTTTGGTTATGTATAAGTAGCTCTCACTCTATGGGCGTGAAGATATGGCTGTATAAATGTTTATGTATATGTATACGTGTAACACACACATATACGCACGCACTCACACATACACACATGTATATAATGTTTGTACAAACACACGTGCATGTATACACATATCTATATATACACATATTCTGATTTTACCTGTGTGCATACGCCTTTGTATTTATCCACGTATGTATGCATTTAAATAGGTTTATTATGCACACACATGCACAACACAAACACACATATACATATTTTTGGGTAATAATTCGGAGAAGTAGTACTCAATACAATAGAGAGAGCAAAAGTTCTTTGAAGATGCTCCATGTATGTTTGTGTATATATCATAAGTACCAATGCCAATACAGAAATTAAAAGTAAATTTCTGACGGACAGTGTGTTGCTATCAAGGTAGAAATATAATATTGCACTATGTCCATTTCTAAACATCGTCATGGAAATAATGCAAAATATTTTTCTATACCTTGGGCAAGTGTCTTCTACTATAGCCTCGGGTCGACCAAAGCCTTGTGAGTGGATTTGGTAGACGGAAAGTGAAAGAAGCCCGTCGTATATATGTATATGTGTGTGTGTATATATATATGTGTGTGTGTGTGTGTGTGTGTGTGTATGCCCCCCCCCAACATCACTTGACAACCAATGCTGGTGTGTTCACGTCCCCGTAACTTAGCGGGTCGGCAAAATCGACCGATAGCATAAGTAATAGGCTTACAAAGAATAAGTCCTGTGGTCGATTTGCTCGACTAAAGGCGGTGCTCCAGCATGGCCACAGTCAAGTGACTGAAACATGTAAAAGAGTAAAAGAGTATACGTGAAGTTATAGTTTCTGATCTGTAATTGAGACTGTATTATGGCGACAAGGTTGAAAAAACATGAGGAAGTATATATTCAAATTTGTTGAAATTTTCTTGTTCTTGGCAGAAGCTAACCTCTATGACAAGCTTTTGTTTTCTGTCACCCTCTCGGAAAGATGCCTCAACTATTCAAAAATTTATCGTTAACATCAATCTGTGCAACACCCTTTAATTGAATTACGCAAACCCATGCCATTATACCCTCTGAATCATTTCTTTTCTCTCTTGTATTGATTACGAGTGGGTATGCTTAGAATGCTTGTTTCCATTGTTGTTGTTGTTAGGAGTGGCTGTGTGGTAAGTAGCTTGCTTACTACTAAGTTGTGGACGCGATTTTTTCTGCGCTGAGAAAGTAACGTCGTTTGACGTTGAAATTGAACATTTGAAGCACGCCCACAGGTAAGGCATTTGTATTTTTTGGGGGGTGGGGAGCTTAGTGAAGTCCGTTGTATGGTAATTTTTTTTGAACAAGGGTCTCAACTGTGTTCCAGACATTTGTTTGCCAGTGGTCGTACTAAAAGTCTCACTTTTTAGTGAGAATTGTGTGTGTTTTCGGGAGGTGTGTCCTTCCGAAAATTTGATTTTATATGATTGTGTGCACTTCGTGGGTTTTACTAATTGGAGTACAACCAGAATTTTACCATTTGGAGTACAACCAGGAATTTTTTGCTGCAATTTTTGTGCTGCAAGGGATTTTAAACTGTGCTACAAAGGATTACCAGAGTTGAATTTTGTTGTCATTTGAACTGTCTTCCTTCATTCTTTTCTCTTGTCTGTCTTTCTGCTCTTTTTTGTGTTTGCATTAGAGACTTTTATTTGAACATTTTTGATTTTGTTGTGGACTTTTTATATCACTTGACATCCGATATTGGTGTGTTTACGTCCCCGTAACATAGTGGTTCGGCAAAAGAGACCGATAGAATAAAAACTAGGCTTAGAAAGAAAAAGTCCTGGGGTCGATTTTCTCGGCTAAAGGCGGTACTCCAGCATGGCCACAGTCAAATGACTTAAACAAGTAAAAGAGTAAAAGAGTATATTAGAATATATTTTTAAAAGAAATATACTGAGTCCGCTGACTGACACTCGAGACATATAAACAATGTTGAACACTCATACATGAAGAGTGTGTGTTGTTAGTTTGTCGGGCGACTGCGTTTTTTAGGCATACGAGAATATATTCTCAATGCCCTTGGTGCAAAAACACTCGAAAGCAGGTCATAAACATGTGAGACAACACTCATCCGATCTCTTTTTGCCGGAGCAACACATACACATCGTTGTTTCCTCATTATTGTGACTTGTCAATGCTGCGTACCGAGCAAGGGGTCTCCTGTGATCTAACTGGCTATGACTGTATGGTAAATAGTTTAAGAACCATCTACTAGCATATCCCAACATGTTATGCCACGGAAAAAAATTCAGATATCAATTAGAGACAGCTCGAGATATATAAACAAAGTAAAGTACACATAAAAAAGGTGTGTTTTGTTAGTTTGCCAGACGGCTACGTTTCTTAGGCGTAGGAGTATATAATCTCAATAAACCAAGGGCATTGAAATTGCAGCCGCCCTCCTAACTAACAATACACACATATATCGTGTATGTGTGTTTGACATAGTTTTTATATATATATATATATATATACATACATATTACGGAGATGTACTTGCATAGCGAGTGACTTCATCGGAGATCGTGTGATGGAACGAAAACAATTGCAGCGTGGAAGGTGTTTATAAGCCATTTAAGAAATACACAAAATACACAAAAAAATTTAATTTTCATTTTCATATTAGTTTAAATTTTTATGTTTATTTCTAATTTTAATGTTGAATTTAAATTTAAATGTTGAAGTGAATCTGACGGTTTTTGTATGTTTCTTAAATGGCTTATAAACACCTTCCACGCTACAATTATATATATATATATATATACTAGCTGTATCGCCCGGCGTTGTTCGGGTTTGTTTCGATCCTTTAGAATTAGAATTTTTAAAAAATAAAAGTTTTGCATTATGTAGCTTGTTATTCTCTTTAAGTGAACATTTTTCTGGTTGAAATACACCGAAAAATGGCGACACAGAGGTCAATTAATCGTAAAAAAGAGGAATCTTCATAGAAAAAAAAGCACTTTTTTATGTAAATAATCTTTGGTGCTAACTTGGTCCGATTTGAATTTTTTTTCTACGGAAGGAAGAGCAAGCCTTTTTCTATAATACTCTCAATTTCGATCAACTTGCGCCGCAGGGTCTCGGAGGAGATAGTGTTAGTTGAAGGCTACCAAACCTGCCATACACAGACAACTTCAGCTTTATATATATAAGAGCAAGAGTAGATGTGTGATAAGTAGCTTCCTTACAAACCACATGGTTCCGAGTTCAGTCTACCACGTAACACATTGAGCGAATGTTTTCTAGTATTGCCTCGGGTCGACAAAAGGCTTGTGATTGGATTTGGTAGGCGGAAACTTAAAGAAGACCGGTATATATATATATATATATATATATATATATGTGTGTGTGTGTGTGTGTGTGTGTGTGTGTGTGTGTGAGTTCGCATCATCGCTTGACAGCTAATGTTGGCGTGTTTACATCCCCGTCACTTAGCGGCTCGGCAAAAGAGACCGATAGAATAAATATTAGGGATACAAAGAATAAGTCCTGGGGTCGATTTGTTTGACTAAAGACAGTGCTCCAGCAAAATGACTGACAGAAAGAATGAATAAAATAACATATATATATTATATGCATATATATATATATATATATATATATATATATATATATATATATTTTCAGCAAAATTTCCATTCTTGTTCCATTCTTGTTACTTTCTTCTTAGTTATGTATATATATATATATATATATATATATATATAGTGTACATATAAACACATAAGGAATCCACTCGTGGAATTCAACAGCTAGGTTCTATAACCACAAAATTAGGGATAAAATTCGACAGGAACGAAATGAAAAAATAAAAACATTTTACCAACAAATTTCCTGGACCAATTGGTTTCTGATTTTAGTTTAGCAAGCAAATAAGTAATATTTGCTCACGACGTGAAATCGTCCTCAACATGTACACCTTGGGTTAAATATATAAACAACAAGGCAATCAAACTATATGCCTCCCATTTATATATCCTAATTTTTTCAAAATCTACTGCGCAGATTTATATATATATATATATATACTCTTTTACTCTTTTACTTCTTTCAGTCATTTGACTGCGACCATGCTGGAGAACAGCCTTTCGTCGAGCAAGTCGACCCCAGGACTTATTCTTTGGAAACCTAGTACTTATTCTATCAGAGCCTTTTGCCGAACCGCTAAGTTACGGGGACGTAAAGACACCACCATCGACTGTCAAGCGATATTGGGGGACAAACATATACGAGGGGCGTTCAATAAGTAATGCCCCTGACCCACTTCCCATAGCAGTAGAGCAACGAAACTTGGCACAGTTATTAGTCTTTTTCTACATAGGAACCACCCAGAGTTACGCATTTCTCCCATCGTTTGATGCGGCTTTGGAGACCGTTTTTGTAGAAGAACCCAGCTTGGTCCTCCAACCTCAACGTGACTTCAGAAATCAAGGCTGCATCATCTGGGAAACGCTTTCCTTTCAAAAACAACTTCATGATTGGGAAGAGGTGAAATTCAGAGGGTGCAAGGTCAGGAAAGTAGGGGGGATGGGGAGGAGTTCATAGCCATACGCCTGTGCTTCTGATCTGGCGACAAGCGAGTTGTGGACCGGAGCATTGTCCTGCAGGAGGAGGATGCCTTTGCTGATCTTGCCCCGCCTCTTGATTTTGATAACTTCTCTTAATTTCCTCAAAAGTGAAGCATAATAGGCTCCTGCAATTGTGGTACCCTTTGCCAGGAAATCTGTCATCACTACTCCGTCCTGGTCCCAGAAGACTGTGAGCATGATCTTGCCAGCGGAGAGGTGCACCCTTGCCTTCTTTGGAGGGCGTGAGTCACGGTGCTTCCACTGCATTGACTGGGCTTTGGTCTCTGGATCATCGTGATGGACCCAGGTTTCATCCTGTGTAATCAGTCTTTTGAAAAATTTTGACTCATCTTCTTGGCACATCTCCAAATTCACCCTCGAGCACTCGACGCGTTCTTGCTTCTGGAAAGGCATGAGCAACCTGGGAATCCATCTGGCAGACACCTTTTGCATATGCGAATGGTCATGAATGATAGTTTCCACAGACCCGGTACTAATCTTGACCTCATGGGCTATTTGGCGAATAATTATGCGTTGATCTTCCAAAATGGCAGCCTCAACTTGACGGACAGATGCCTCATCAATGGCAGAAGGGGGCGACCAGATCTGGGAGCTGTTTCCACAGAGTTCCGACCATGTTTGAATTCACAATGCCAGCGTTTTACAAGGTCATATGATGGGGCATCATCACCATAAGTTACTTTCATTTCATCAAAAGTCTCCCGTGGTGTGCGTCCTTTCAAATACAAAAACCGGATCACTGCTCGACACTCAACATGCTCCATTTCACACTTGACTCGGTTCAAACACCTGTAAATCAGAAACCACAATCAATTCAGATATGTAATTTGCCACTTATTCTATAGAGATATAAATGATTGCACATGCAAAATTTCAGCTAGATCAAACAACTGCAAGTGGGTCAGAAGCATTACTTATTGAACGTCCCTCGTACATACATACATACATACATACATACATACATACATACATACATACATACATACATACATACATACGTAGTGTTAGAGGCAGAAACACAACTTCATCATCTCCGAAAGGTATTATCTTGACCAAGCCATAAAATATTAAATATTATACTTACTATCTCTATTCATAATCCCCAAATTTTCCATTCTACGGACTACACGTGTTTCATTAGGGTACATATGGTATTGTTAATACACAATGTCTCATTCAAAAACTCATTATATTACGCACTCCCAACCATCAGGTCTACTTTCCCCACATTTATTAATATAACTACTCCTTATATATCACTATGTTTGTCAAAATTACTTATAGATATATAAGTATAAATAAATTCATGAACCTTATAAATTTAAGACCTAAAAATTTAAGGAATAAAACGGATATGAAATACGACTAAAAAAATACGAATGAAAAAAATTGTAAGTAAATCCGGATAAAAACTACGAATTAAAAATACGAATAAAAATACGAAAAAGATTAATAAAGTAATATAAAAGAAATAAAAATAGAATGTAAAAAGTAAAAACTTATGGACAAATCGAGTGTTAACTTATGTTTCGCAGACGCACAACACACATACAAATATGTGTGTGTCCGTGTGTGTGTGTGTGTGCGAGTGGATTTGGTAGACGGAAACTGAAAGAAGCCCGTCGTATATATGTATATATATATAAGTGTATGTGTGTGTATGTTTGTGTGTCTGTGTTTGTCCCCCCAACATCGCTTGACAATCGATGCTGGTGTCTATACATCCCCGTAACTTAGCGGTTCGGCAAAAGAATAAGTACAAGGCTTACAAAGAATAAGTCATGGGGTCGATTTGCTCGACTAAAGGCGGTGCTCCAGCATGGCCGCAGGGATATCACTGAAACAATTAAATGTTAAAAAGAGTAAAGAGTATATAAACATACATTTTATATATACATTATATATAGAGAGATATACATATGTATATATATTTATATATATATAAACTTAGATAAACTTAGATATGTTTCGACCAGAGATTGGTCCAGGCCATGTCTAACTTAATAGCGCCACCTGATAGGATTATTCGAATCCTGTTTAAGTCAAGTTTTGTTCAAGTAGTGAGTTCTTGTTGGGTGAGTTGTATCCAGTTTTGTTCAAGTAGTGAGTTCTTGTTGGGTGAGTTGTATCCAATTATGGGTGGCTTATCTGGTATTCTTTGAAGGAATCTATCCAGACTCTGTTTGAAGTTGATGGGATCCTTTTCCTCTTTGATCTCCCTCGGGACAATGTTAAATAGGGCAGGGCCTGTTGAGGAAAAGAAATTATGTTGCAGTGTACATGTATGTTGTGATCTTGAATTTGGCAGGGGACGTATAGCCCGTGGTCCAAGTCTTGGATGAACCTTGAAGCTAATGTTTAGGTCGTTTGGGCAAAGTTGGCGGTATATTTTCCACATCGTACAAATGATGTACCGCTCACGGCGACGCTGGAGGGAGTAAAGTTTCAAGGCTTTAAGGCGATCCCAATAATCGAGAGCAGCCATGCCTTCAATTTGTATAGTGAGAGCCCTCTGGGGTGACTCAATTCTGGAGATGTTTTGTCTTGTGTGAGGAGACCACAGTGAGCAGCAGTATTCAAGGTGTGGCCGTACAAAGGAGGAAAAAAGTGGTATGATGACACCTTGTTCTCTGGACCGGAAAGTTCTTAAGATCCAGGAACTCATCCTACGAGCTATATCGACCTTCTTGTTGATGTGTGCACTCCAACTGAGATAGTCATCAACAATTACACCCAGGTCTCTGATATTGTTAGAGGCTGTGAGCGGTTCCCCTGAAGGAAGAGAGTATGGTTGTTTTAGTGAGGAATTTCTTCCAAAATGCATCAGCTCAAATTTTCCCTCATTCAGTTGCATTTTGTTTCTGTCTGCCCATTGACTCACAGCATATAGATCAGACTGGAGTTGAGTTCGGTCTGCTTCTTCATTGACGATTTGCTGGAGCTTAGTGTCATCAGCGAATATTTTCACTTTACAGTGATGTACGACACTGGAAAGGTCGTTTACGTAAATTATGAAGAGTAGCGGACCCAAAACAGTTCCCTGGGGAACACCGCTGGTGACTTTTGCTGGCTTTGAGTGGACTTCATCAACTACAACATGTTGTGTTCTATTCGCCAGGAAATACTGAATCCAGCGTAGAATTTTTCCACGGATTCCAACATTTGCCAATTTTAAGAGTAGGATGTTTTGGTCTACCCTGTCGAACGCTATATATATATATATATATATATATATATGTGTGTGTGTGTGTGTATATATATATATACTCACACACACACACTCACAAACACACCTATATATCTATATATATGAAAAGGAAACCATGTTCGTCCTCTGGAGGAATTTCGTTCTCAGCCGTTTTGATTACTTGCCCCAACTTTGATCACCAAGCAGTGTAATATTGACGACGGAGTTCTAGCCGATCCAACGAAGCTACAAGAAGATCGACAACAATGCGACATATCAGCTACCGGGAAAGACTGAAAGAGTTAATACTCAGCTCCCTGGAGTGATGGCGAGAAATATATGTAGTAATATACATCTGGAAAATCCTAGAAAATCTTGTGCCAAACCTTGGCATTGTCAGTTACATAAACAGCAGGATGGTGCGCCACTGCATGGTACCAAAAATCCCCATCAGGATACAGAAACAGATACTGCAACAGTTTCGTTTACAAAGGCCCACAACTCTTCTTTTTCCTCCCACAAACCCTAAGAGACCTGCATAGTGTAGAATAAGGCTTTTTCAAAACAAAACCGGATTTCGTTCTGGCAAGAGTTCCGGTTGAACCTAGCTCAAGGGAAGAAACACAGACGATGTCAGTAACGCCAAACTCCCGCATCCACCAAACATCACACGTCAGATAAGGTCCAGCGCAAATGTAACATAGTAAACGGTGGTGCCCTCGAATGGCGACAGTCTTTGGACTGAAACTAAAACATATAAATATATATATAGTATGTATTATGTATGTATGTATACAATGAAGCTATCTTACGAATGTTGTCCATATTTCGATCAAAACACATAACTGCACACGGGCAAACGCTCAACTCCATGCATACATATGCATATATATATATATATATATATATATATATATATATATATATATATATATATATATATATAAATATAGCCACGAAACACGTGTCGTTATTCTACAAATTATATATGTTTTTATTTTTTTTTTTTGCAATTTACTTAATCATTGATATTTTATTGTTATTTTAATTTTAATATTTCTATTATATGTAATTTTCTAGATGGTGTAATTTAACATTTTGAATTGATAAAAGGTGTTTTTTTCTAATTTTTTTATATATAAATATATAGAATTCGGTATGTTGAGGCGGTTTGTGCAGGTATTTAGTTCTATATATGGTTGTATAAACACGCTCATATACTTATGCTTGCATGTGTATATTGATGCAAGTGTGCAACTCAATATTATATATATATACATACATATATGTAAATATGCATATACATATATACATACATATCCATAAATATATATACATATAATTATATATATGCTTATATGTATATGTATGTTTATGTATATCTCTCTCTAATACATTTTCATTTTACTCATCTCTCCTGAATCCTCATTATCCCCTAGGAATTTCATTTTTACCCCACTTCTGATAATTTACCCCGGTTCACCGGCCACTTCACTAGAGTAAATAATCTATGATTTTCTTCCTTTCAAATCAATGGGGTAAGGTCAGCGTAAATAGATATATTTTGGTGTAATTGGTGAAAAACATTTCCGCCACACCTACTTTCTGGATTGATTTAAAGTGGGAATGTGTGTCATGTCTGATGCTCGGACGCCGACGAAGTATGTTCTATGTGGAGAAACTAAAATTTAAACAACAAATTGCCTCACCATTTCAAAATTATCTGTAATCTAAACATATTTTTAGCTCAGTGTATGGTCTGAGAATAGCGCATCACGGATTTTTGGGTTTAGGTTTAGATGGCCAAAAACAGAGTTAACTATTCGTTGAAATAAGAATACAAGTGCGAATGTGTGTATATGTGCGTGCGTGTATGGGGGTGGGGGTGGGTGGGAGTATGCACATTTGTACGGGTGTGGTTGTGTGTTTAACATTATATACATGTGTGTTCGCGTGTGTGTACACGGACTGTGTGTGAGCATGTATGCTTGTATGTGTAGTTGTGTTGTTGGGAATGTGTGTGCTTACTTGTGTGTGTGTGTGTGTGTGTGTTTGAGCGTATGTGTGTATATATGCGTGTGGGCGAATGCGCATGTGCGGCTATGTGCGTGAATGTATGTGTATGGATATTTATGATTGTACGTATACATGTATGTATGTGTGTGAGAATATGTGCTGTGTGCATGTGTGTGTGGTTGATTGTGTCTGCAATCTTGTATTTACAGCTAAGAAGACGACTATTGGTTTCAAATTTTGATACAAGGCCAGAAACTTAGAGGAAAGGATAAGTCGATTAAATAAACCCCAGTGCTCAAATGATACTTATTTTATTGACGCCCAAGTGTGAAAGACAAAGTCTAATCCGACAGCATTTGAACCCAGAACGAAAAAAACGGACGAAATGCCACTAAGCATTTGCCTGGCTTACTAACGATTTTGCAAGCAGGACACCTTCAAGACGACGATTATTGAGTACAGAAGGCGGCGAGCTGGCAGAAACATTAGCATGCCGTGCGAAATGCTTAGCCGTATTTCGTCTGCCGTTACGTTCTCAGTTCAAATTCCACCGAGGTCGACTTTGCCTTTCATCCTTTTATCAATTCAAAAGGAACAATTAAATTACACCATCTAGAAAATTGCATATAATAGAAAAGTTAAAATTAAAATAACAATAAAATGTAAAGAATAACATAATATTCTTTATAATAATTATTATATATATAATTATTATATATATATACATATATATTCGTGAGTTTTTAAGTGTTCGTGACCCAGAGAAAAGATACGTCATATGTCTGTCAATAGTGCGGGTATATTATCCAAAATGTACAGTGAAGATCGGTCTCTCTACTGCTAGTTCCCAGGGTGGATGTGCAAATGTGCAACTGAGAAGACGACAATACTCGTGAAAGAGACACCTACACTGACTAACTTCAGACTTCCACAAGACAATACTGTCTTTGGGACACGCTATTTATGAAGCTTGTATGCTTGTGGAAGGATGAAGGAACTTATGAATTTATCAGTTACACCTGAGGATATCACAGAATTGACTGCAGCCAGGTAAACTGGATTTAGCGAGACAACAACAAATGAAGCCGACAAACTTCGGTACAGCGGAGTTGCCACCAAGCATTAACATAGAGTGAGCTTCATTATTAACAAAGCCCGAGTAAGTTTAGTCATCGGCTGTATACCGGTATACAGCAGGATCATCATCATACCCGTTGTTAAAAGCTATATTCTTTTCTACTCTAGGCACAACACCCGAAATATTGGGGGAGGGGCACTTGGTTAGATCGACCCTAGTACGCAACTGGTACTTTCGACAACGAAAGTATGAAGGACAAAGCTGACCTCAGCGGAATTTTAGCTCAGAACGTAAAGGCAGACGTAATACCGCTAAGCATTTCGCCCGGCGAGCTAACGTTTCTGCCAGCTCGCCGCCTTAAGCCCATTGAATATTACAATCATAACAGTCTATGCGCCAATGCTTGAGTGGATGCCGGTAAAGAATTCTATAAAGACCTGGAGTAAATCACAAAGCCGCTCCTAAAATAAGTTTTCCTCATTGACCAAGAAGACTGGGACGATAAAGAAGGCTCAGATGCATATGACCAATGGACTGCGACATTGGGACGATTCGAGATCAGAGGAAACCAGAGATCTAGGATCTCGACTCCTAGAATTTGCTAACAAGCACAAACTGATCATAGCTACCACACTGATCTCACACAAAACCTGGCACAGAACAACATGACATGCATCTAGTGATAGGAATCACAAAGAAACTTGAATTCGTCCTCGCACCTCATAATCTGGACTGCTACAAAGTAGGCCTAGCGAAAATGGGGACACTCTTTCCAGAAAATGGGAACTTGGTGGACACCGGTGAGGGAAACCGTTTTCTGAATAAGTCGGTTTTGTGAAGAGCGTCAAGAAGCTAGCATCGAATTCGCCATCATGTTCTGTCTTGTGAGATATAACAGTACTGCTCAAAGAAAAATAGAGTGAAATTTACTTGGTTCCAAGAATTATATCATCCATGAGTGACCACACCACGTCAATGCCAAATTCCTGATGACACCCACCCACACACGCGCCCGCACGTACTCATATCCACACATATACAGATACTGACATACACACAGACGCACTCAGCACATACAGTACAAACAAACGCACACATATATGTATGTATGTATGTATGTATGTATGTATATTACTATTTCTTTACTACCCACAAGGGGCTAAACACAGAGGGGACAAACAAGAACAGACAAACGGATTAAGTCGATTACATCGACCCCAGTGCGTAACTGGTACTCAATTTATTGACCCCGAAAGGATGAAAGGCAAAGTCAACCGCGGCGGAATTTTGAACTCAGAACGTAACGGCAGACGAAATACGGCTACGCATTTCGCCCGGCGTGCTAACGTTTCTGCCAGCTCGACGCCTTATATATGTATATTACATTAAACAAAAGAAATTCGTTGAGATACACGTGAACATGATTTATATTATTTGGTAAAAGTAACTTAAGGGACCTTGGATATGTCACTTAATTCATTTATTTAATTGTTTTGCATATATACGCTCACACAACGCATACACATATGTGTATGCAGGTGTGCGTGTGTTTATGTGTGTGTGTGTGTGTGTATAGCAGTGTGTACAAAACGCTTACCTACTGAATAAATAAATTTAGTGACATATGATTGGCCCTTTGGATTACATGGTACATTTTGTCACTCAACAGGTAAAAGTTGAATAAATACATAAAGTTGTAAGCGAAATGTCATTACATGGTTATAATTGATGAAATATGGAACAACAAGAAAATACTTAAAACGCTTTATATGATCGTTTCCATAATGGCTGACAAATCCATCCCACTGGAGTTGGACTTTGTCTGTCATTCCTTCTAGATTCATATCATAAATATTTTCCAACTAACAATTGCACACGTTAAGGGAGGTAAATTAGAATACCAAAGGTCATCGTAATGGATTTGATATCGTTGCAATTTATCTACTGCAGCTCAAAACGTAGGAAGATGTAAAGCAACATGCAACAAAGCATTAAATATGGAGTAGCTACACTGTTATATTGCAAATATTTAGAAAGGAAACTAGCTTTTCTTGTGTTGGTTTTCCAGTCCGGTCTCATTCAAAGCCTTGACAGTGCTGTCTTTTTCGGTTTTATTTCCTGGCTAAATATTCAATCAGATGTATTCCGTTTACAACAGCCAGGATCGATATGTGAGAGACTGGGCAGCTATTTCTAGTAGGCCGCATTATGATACATACGGTCCCTCGTAAATATTGTTGCCAGACAAAAGCGGTGAAGTAATACATTAAGAAGCTTAGGATATTCAGTTTCGTCGTTGTATTCATTCTGAGTTCAAAATAAACTCAAGCCAATTTTATTTTTTCCTAGGCGAGAAAAATAGCCAATATATATATATATAAAAGTCTTTGCCGGGCACGAGAGTTTTCCCAAAGAGATGGATATTTCCAAGGCAGTGAAAGATTTTGAATTTCTTTTCAAGTTATGGTGATACCATGTGCTGCTCAATACGAGACATTGTTTACGTTTTGTATATGCGTAAGGACTTTTACTTTTTCTGTTTTTCCCTTCTATATATTCTAGATATGGTTTTTCTTTAAATTCCTCCTGTTACGTTTTCGCTCAAAAGTTATTCAGATAGTGATTTTTTTTTCCGATCGAAAATCGCAGATATTATATAAATTTCATAAAATCCACGTGTTGTTATTTGCAATGCTTATAATTCGTACATTCGCAAAAGATTCTTTCTACTTAATATATTTCACTTCATATTTCTTCAAGTGTATAATTTATCATTCAGGAAGACATTTAAGGCTATCTTGGGTTTTATGTATAATAGAATTCGCAGCTGTTTAGAAATCTCTTGGCGAGTTTCTAGGAGCTTAGAAAAACACGTGTTGATCAGAGGCCGCCATATGTATATATATGTATATATGTATTTATATATATGTGTCTATATATGTGTATATATGTGCCTATATATATATACATATATATATATATATATATATATATATATATATATATATATATATATATATATATATATATATATATATGTATATATATATAGGCACATATATACACATATATACACATATATATACACATATATATATACACATATATACACATATATACACATACATATATACACACATATATATATATATATATATAAATATATATATATATATATATATGTATGTATATATATATATATATATATTTATATATATATATATATATATATATATATATATATATATATATATATATATACGCGAGAAAGAAGCAACAAGAATGGATAGGTTTTTAGTACAATCGTTTCATACAAGGACAGGCTTTATTAAAAGTTGCAAAAATTGCAGCATATAAACGTGTCCCGTACTCATCAGCTAAAATACATGTGAGTTCTCTAGACATACTAGTATGTCTAGAGAACTCACATGTATTTTAGCTGATGAGTACGGGACACGTTTATATGCTGCAATTTTTGCAACTTTTAATAAAGCCTGTCCTTGTATGAAACGATTGTACTAAAAACCTATCCATTCTTGTTGCTTCTTTCTCGCTTATAATCACCCCACATTACTGTATTGTTAAAACCGTATAGTTTTTTTTGGTGCATCTAAGTTAGGTACCATATTCAAGTAAATTCATTTAAATTAACTTGAATCTTTATTGCTTTATATATATATACGTATATGTATATTTTTATGTGTATATATAGGCGCAGGAGTGGCTTTGTAGTGGACTGTCGGTTGTAGTTGAATGTCTTCATAGCGTATTGTTCATTTGTTCTAATATTTTTCGTACCTTTCTTTAATTTATGGGGCTTAGATGTTTTTCGTACTTTTCATTAGTAGATCAATAATAAATCTCAGAGCGAGTTATAAACAGTAGCTACAACACATCGTGACGTATCTATCGATACTGGAAAAAGGTTTAAGTATTTGTGAAAGGAACCTACTTCTCATCGACAACTGTGATTGTCACACGCCGATGACGGGTCAATAACCAGAAACTCGAGTCCGTGGGTATCATAAGTTGAAGACGGGAAGGATGGCTTCCCTTTGCATATACTGATAGGGCACAGAAAGTGTGTATATGGCCAGCTGGATGAGGTGTCCTCCTGGGGCTACAAACTACAGTAGCATCCACTCTTTGGGGTTAGCCATATTTATATGGCAAATATACGTCACATTAGTAAATCGTTTTCGCCATTTTCATTCATAATTTATTATATTTGGTTACACTAAGACTTCACGCGTTTAATTATTATAAACACTAAGACCTATATATTTTTTTACGTTTAAAATTCATTTATTTTATTTTCATCGACAAGCTAAGTAACGGTTTTTGCTTATAAATATTATTTGGCTTTTTAATTATATTAATTTTGATTGTTATTGTTATTATTATTGTTGTTGAAATATTATCATTTTTATATATATATTGATAGTTATAAGTTATGATAGTTATTCATTATGATATCTATTTATTTAGAATGATTTATTATTATTTTTATAAAGCGATTTAACGTATTACATATAATTTAATTTGAGAATTAATTTTGTTAGACAATACATTATTTAATAATTAGGCGGTGTATTTATCAAGTTGTATTACATTTAAGTAAATTAGTT